>NW_028244995.1:0-243908 GCF_964263255.1 Lissotriton vulgaris
AAAAGAGATAACACCCCCCCATTACGTCATGCTTCAGAAATGTGGAAAATGGTCCGTTTTCAAATGTTTTATTTTTGAACGTCAGTTCACATTTGTAGGTGGATCATCAGTGTTAGAGCTAAAATTAGCATGTTTAAAGTGATTTTCAAGCTTCCAGGGGCTCGGGAAGTTAATTAAATACCATTTGGAGGCATTTAATGTTCGAGCAAAAACGGCTGATTTTCGACAAAAGAGATAACACCCCCCATTACGTCATGCTTCAGAAATGTGGAAAATGGTCCGTTTTCAAATGTTTTATTTTTGAACGTCAGTTCACATTTGTAGGTGGATCATCAGTGTTAGAGCTAAAATTAGCATGTTTAAAGTGATTTTCATGCTTCCAGGGGCTCGGGAAGTGAAATAAATACCATTTGGAGGCATTTAATGTTCGAGCAAAAACGGCTGATTTTCGACAAAAGAGATAACACCCCCCCCATTACGTCATGCTTCAGAAATGTGGAAAATGGTCCGTTTTCAAATGTTTTATTTTTGAACGTCAGTTCACATTTGTAGGTGGATCATCAGTGTTAGAGCTAAAATTAGCATGTTTAAAGTGATTTTCATGCTTCAAGGGGCCCAAAACACAAGATTTATGGAATGGTTAAAAGTGCATGAAAATGGCCAATTTACTCACTCTGAGTTCTCAAAAAGGGTTTCTTCACCCCGGGAAGTTAATTAAATACCATTTGGAGGCATTTAATGTTCGAGCAAAAACGGCTGATTTTCGACAAAAGAGATAACACCCCCCCCATTACGTCATGCTTCAGAATTGTGGAAAATGGTCCGTTTTCAAATGTTTTATTTTTGAACGTCAGTTCACATTTGTAGGTGGATCATCAGTGTTAGAGCTAAAATTAGCATGTTTAAAGTGATTTTCATGCTTCCAGGTGCTCGGGAAGTTAATTAAATACCATTTGGAGGCATTTAATGTTCGAGCAAAAACGGCTGATTTTCGACAAAAGAGATAACACCCCCCCATTACGTCATGCTTCAGAAATGTGGAAAATGGTCCGTTTTCAAATGTTTTATTTTTGAACGTCAGTTCACATTTGTAGGTGGATCATCAGTGTTAGAGCTAAAATTAGCATGTTTAAAGTGATTTTCATGCTTCCAGGGGCCCAAAACACAAGATTTATGGAATGGTTAAAAGTGCATGAAAATGGCCAATTTACTCACTCTGAGTTCTCAAAAAGGGTTTCTTCACCCCGGGAAGTTAATTAAATACCATTTGGAGGCATTTAATGTTCGAGCAAAAACGGCAGATTTTCGACAAAAGAGATAACACCCCCCCATTACGTCATGCTTCAGAAATGTGGAAAATGGTCCGTTTTCAAATGTTTTATTTTTGAACGTCAGTTCACATTTGTAGGTGGATCATCAGTGTTAGAGCTAAAATTAGCATGTTTAAAGTTATTTTCATGCTTCCAGGGGCTCTGGAAGTTAATTAAATACCATTTGGAGGCATTTAATGTTCGAGCAAAAACGGCTGATTTTCGACAAAAGAGATAACACCCCCCCATTACGTCATGCTTCAGAAATGTGGAAAATGGTCCGTTTTCAAATGTTTTATTTTTGAACGTCAGTTCACATTTGTAGGTGGATCATCAGTGTTAGAGCTAAAATTAGCATGTTTAAAGTGATTTTGATGCTTCCAGGGGCCCAAAACACAAGATTTATGGAATGGTTAAAAGTGCATGAAAATGGCCAATTTACTCACTCTGAGTTCTCAAAAAGGGTTTCTTCACCCCGGGAAGTTAATTAAATACCATTTGGAGGCATTTAATGTTCGAGCAAAAACAACTGATTTTCGACAAAAGAGATAACACCCCCCCCATTACGTCATGCTTCAGAAATGTGGAAAATGGTCCGTTTTCAAATGTTTTATTTTTGAACGTCAGTTCACATTTGTAGGGGGATCATCAGTGTTAGAGCTAAAATTAGCATGTTTAAAGTGATTTTCATGCTTCCAGGGGCTCGGGAAGTTAATTAAATACCATTTGGAGGCATTTAATGTTCGAGCAAAAACGGCTGATTTTCGACAAAAGAGATAACATCCCCCCCATTACGTCATGCTTCAGAAATGTGGAAAATGGTCCGTTTTCAAATGTTTTATTTTTGAACGTCAGTTCACATTTGTAGGTGGATCATCAGTGTTAGAGCTAAAATTAGCATGTTTAAAGTGATTTTCATGCTTCCAGGGGCCCAAAACACAAGATTTATGGAATGGTTAAAAGTGCATGAAAATGGCCAATTTACTCACTCTGAGTTCTCAAAAAGGGTTTCTTCACCCCGGGAAGTTAATTAAATACCATTTGGAGGCATTTAATGTTCGAGCAAAAACGGCTGATTTTCGACAAAAGAGATAACACCCCCCCATTACGTCATGCTTCAGAAATGTGGAAAATGGTCCGTTTTCAAATGTTTTATTTTTGAACGTCAGTTCACATTTGTAGGTGGATCATCAGTGTTAGAGCTAAAATTAGCATGTTTAAAGTGATTTTCATGCTTCCAGGGGCTCGGGAAGTTAATTAAATACCATTTGGAGGCATTTAATGTTCGAGCAAAAACGGCTGATTTTCGACAAAAGAGATAACACCCCCCATTACGTCATGCTTCAGAAATGTGGAAAATGGTCCGTTTTCAAATGTTTTATTTTTGAACGTCAGTTCACATTTGTAGGTGGATCATCAGTGTTAGAGCTAAAATTAGCATGTTTAAAGTGATTTTCATGCTTCCAGGGGCTCGGGAAGTGAAATAAATACCATTTGGAGGCATTTAATGTTCGAGCAAAAACGGCTGATTTTCGACAAAAGAGATAACACCCCCCATTACGTCATGCTTCAGAAATGTGGAAAATGGTCCGTTTTCAAATGTTTTATTTTTGAACGTCAGTTCACATTTGTAGGTGGATCATCAGTGTTAGAGCTAAAATTAGCATGTTTAAAGTGATTTTCATGCTTCCAGGGGCCCAAAACACAAGATTTATGGAATGGTTAAAAGTGCATGAAAATGGCCAATTTACTCACTCTGAGTTCTCAAAAAGGGTTTCTTCACCCCGGGAAGTTAATTAAATACCATTTGGAGGCATTTAATGTTCGAGCAAAAACGGCTGATTTTCGACAAAAGAGATAACACCCCCCCATTACGTCATGCTTCAGAATTGTGGAAAATGGTCCGTTTTCAAATGTTTTATTTTTGAACGTCAGTTCACATTTGTAGGTGGATCATCCAGTGTTAGAGCTAAAATTAGCATGTTTAAAGTGATTTTCATGCTTCCAGGGGCTCGGGAAGTTAATTAAATACCATTTGGAGGCATTTAATGTTCGAGCAAAAACGGCTGATTTTCGACAAAAGAGATAACACCCCCCCATTACGTCATGCTTCAGAAATGTGGAAAATGGTCCGTTTTCAAATGTTTTATTTTTGAACGTCAGTTCACATTTGTAGGTGGATCATCAGTGTTAGAGCTAAAATTAGCATGTTTAAAGTGATTTTCATGCTTCCAGGGGCCCAAAACACAAGATTTATGGAATGGTTAAAAGTGCATGAAAATGGCCAATTTACTCACTCTGAGTTCTCAAAAAGGGTTTCTTCACCCCGGGAAGTTAATTAAATACCATTTGGAGGCATTTAATGTTCGAGCAAAAACGGCTGATTTTCGACAAAAGAGATAACACCCCCCATTACGTCATGCTTCAGAAATGTGGAAAATGGTCCGTTTTCAAATGTTTTATTTTTGAACGTCAGTTCACATTTGTAGGTGGATCATCAGTGTTAGAGCTAAAATTAGCATGTTTAAAGTGATTTTCATGCTTCCAGGGGCCCAAAACACAAGATTTATGGAATGGTTAAAAGTGCATGAAAATGGCCAATTTACTCACTCTGAGTTCTCAAAAAGGGTTTCTTCACCCCGGGAAGTTAATTAAATACCATTTGGAGGCATTTAATGTTCGAGCAAAAACGGCTGATTTTCGACAAAAGAGATAACACCCCCCCATTACGTCATGCTTCAGAAATGTGGAAAATGGTCCGTTTTCAAATGTTTTATTTTTGAACGTCAGTTCACATTTGTAGGGGGATCATCAGTGTTAGAGCTAAAATTAGCATGTTTAAAGTGATTTTCATGCTTCCAGGGGCTCGGGAAGTTAATTAAATACCATTTGGAGGCATTTAATGTTCGAGCAAAAACGGCTGATTTTCGACAAAAGAGATAACATCCCCCCCATTACGTCATGCTTCAGAAATGTGGAAAATGGTCCGTTTTCAAATGTTTTATTTTTGAACGTCAGTTCACATTTGTAGGTGGATCATCAGTGTTAGAGCTAAAATTAGCATGTTTAAAGTGATTTTCATGCTTCCAGGGGCCCAAAACACAAGATTTATGGAATGGTTAAAAAGGCATGAAAATGGCCAATTTACTCACTCTGAGTTCTCAAAAAGGGTTTCTTCACCCCGGGAAGTTAATTAAATACCATTTGGAGGCATTTAATGTTCGAGCAAAAACGGCTGATTTTCGACAAAAGAGATAACACCCCCCCATTACGTCATGCTTCAGAAATGTGGAAAATGGTCCGTTTTCAAATGTTTTATTTTTGAACGTCAGTTCACATTTGTAGGTGGATCATCAGTGTTAGAGCTAAAATTAGCATGTTTAAAGTGATTTTCATGCTTCCAGGGGCCCAAAACACAAGATTTATGGAATGGTTAAAAGTGCATGAAAATGGCCAATTTACTCACTCTGAGTTCTCAAAAAGGGTTTCTTCACCCCGGGAAGTGAAATAAATACCATTTGGAGGCATTTAATGTTCGAGCAAAAACGGCTGATTTTCGACAAAAGAGATAACACCCCCCCATTACGTCATGCTTCAGAAATGTGGAAAATGGTCCGTTTTCAAATGTTTTATTTTTGAACGTCAGTTCACATTTGTAGGTGGATCATAAGTGTTAGAGCTAAAATTAGCATGTTTAAAGTGATTTTCATGCTTCCAGGGGCCCAAAACACAAGATTTATGGAATGGTTAAAAGTGCATGAAAATGGCCAATTTACTCACTCTGAGTTCTCAAAAAGGGTTTCTTCACCCCGGGAAGTTAATTAAATACCATTTGGAGGCATTTAATGTTCGAGCAAAAACGGCTGATTTTCGACAAAAGAGATAACACCCCCCCATTACGTCATGCTTCAGAAATGTGGAAAATGGTCCGTTTTCAAATGTTTTATTTTTGAACGTCAGTTCACATTTGTAGGTGGATCATCAGTGTTAGAGCTAAAATTAGCATGTTTAAAGTGATTTTCATGCTTCCAGGGGCTCGGGAAGTTAATTAAATACCATTTGGAGGCATTTAATGTTCGAGCAAAAACGGCTGATTTTCGACAAAAGAGATAACACCCCCCCATTACGTCATGCTTCAGAAATGTGGAAAATGGTCCGTTTTCAAATGTTTTATTTTTGAACGTCAGTTCACATTTGTAGGTGGATCATCAGTGTTAGAGCTAAAATTAGCATGTTTAAAGTGATTTTCATGCTTCCAGGGGCCCAAAACACAAGATTTATGGAATGGTTAAAAGTGCATGAAAATGGCCAATTTACTCACTCTGAGTTCTCAAAAAGGGTTTCTTCACCCCGGGAAGTGAAATAAATACCATTTGGAGGCATTTAATGTTCGAGCAAAAACGGCTGATTTTCGACAAAAGAGATAACACCCCCCCATTACGTCATGCTTCAGAAATGTGGAAAATGGTCCGTTTTCAAATGTTTTATTTTTGAACGTCAGTTCACATTTGTAGGTGGATCATAAGTGTTAGAGCTAAAATTAGCATGTTTAAAGTGATTTTCATGCTTCCAGGGGCCCAAAACACAAGATTTATGGAATGGTTAAAAGTGCATGAAAATGGCCAATTTACTCACTCTGAGTTCTCAAAAAGGGTTTCTTCACCCCGGGAAGTTAATTAAATACCATTTGGAGGCATTTAATGTTCGAGCAAAAACGGCTGATTTTCGACAAAAGAGATAACACCCCCCCATTACGTCATGCTTCAGAAATGTGGAAAATGGTCCGTTTTCAAATGTTTTATTTTTGAACGTCAGTTCACATTTGTAGGTGGATCATCAGTGTTAGAGCTAAAATTAGCATGTTTAAAGTGATTTTCATGCTTCCAGGGGCTCGGGAAGTTAATTAAATACCATTTGGAGGCATTTAATGTTCGAGCAAAAACGGCTGATTTTCGACAAAAGAGATAACACCCCCCCATTACGTCATGCTTCAGAAATGTGGAAAATGGTCCGTTTTCAAATGTTTTATTTTTGAACGTCAGTTCACATTTGTAGGTGGATCATAAGTGTTAGAGCTAAAATTAGCATGTTTAAAGTGATTTTCATGCTTCCAGGGGCCCAAAACACAAGATTTATGGAATGGTTAAAAGTGCATGAAAATGGCCAATTTACTCTCTCTGAGTTCTCAAAAAGGGTTTCTTCACCCCGGGAAGTTAATTAAATACCATTTGGAGGCATTTAATGTTCGAGCAAAAACGGCTGATTTTCGACAAAAGAGATAACACCCCCCCATTACGTCATGCTTCAGAAATGTGGAAAATGGTCCGTTTTCAAATGTTTTATTTTTGAACGTCAGTTCACATTTGTAGGTGGATCATCAGTGTTAGAGCTAAAATTAGCATGTTTAAAGTGATTTTCATGCTTCCAGGGGCTCGGGAAGTTAATTAAATACCATTTGGAGGCATTTAATGTTCGAGCAAAAACGGCTGATTTTCGACAAAAGAGATAACACCCCCCCATTACGTCATGCTTCAGAAATGTGGAAAATGGTCAGTTTTCAAATGTTTTATTTTTGAACGTCAGTTCACATTTGTAGGTGGATCATCAGTGTTGGAGCTAAAATTAGCATGTTTAAAGTGTTTTTCATGCTTCCAGGGGCCCAAAACACAAGATTTATGGAATGGTTAAAAGTGCATGAAAATGGCCAATTTACTCACTCTGAGTTCTCAAAAAGGGTTTCTTCACCCCGGGAAGTGAAATAAATACCATTTGGAGGCATTTAATGTTCGAGCAAAAACGGCTGATTTTCGACAAAAGAGATAACACCCCCCCATTACGTCATGCTTCAGAAATGTGGAAAATGGTCCGTTTTCAAATGTTTTATTTTTGAACGTCAGTTCACATTTGTAGGTGGATCATCAGTGTTAGAGCTAAAATTAGCATGTTTAAAGTGATTTTCATGCTTCCAGGGGCTCGGGAAGTTAATTAAATACCATTTGGAGGCATTTAATGTTCGAGCAAAAACGGCTGATTTTCGACAAAAGAGATAACACCCCCCCATTACGTCATGCTTCAGAAATGTTGAAAATGGTCCGTTTTCAAATGTTTTATTTTTGAACGTCAGTTCACATTTGTAGGTGGATCATCAGTGTTAGAGCTAAAATTAGCATGTTTAAAGTGATTTTCATGCTTCCAGGGGCTCGGGAAGTGAAATAAATACCATTTGGAGGCATTTAATGTTCGAGCAAAAACGGCTGATTTTCGACAAAAGAGATAACACCCCCCCATTACGTCATGCTTCAGAAATGTGGAAAATGGTCCGTTTTCAAATGTTTTATTTTTGAACGTCAGTTCACATTTGTAGGTGGATCATCAGTGTTAGAGCTAAAATTAGCATGTTTAAAGTGATTTTCAAGCTTCCAGGGGCTCGGGAAGTTAATTAAATACCATTTGGAGGCATTTAATGTTCGAGCAAAAACGGCTGATTTTCGACAAAAGAGATAACACCCCCCATTACGTCATGCTTCAGAAATGTGGAAAATGGTCCGTTTTCAAATGTTTTATTTTTGAACGTCAGTTCACATTTGTAGGTGGATCATCAGTGTTAGAGCTAAAATTAGCATGTTTAAAGTGATTTTCATGCTTCCAGGGGCTCGGGAAGTGAAATAAATACCATTTGGAGGCATTTAATGTTCGAGCAAAAACGGCTGATTTTCGACAAAAGAGATAACACCCCCCCATTACGTCATGCTTCAGAAATGTGGAAAATGGTCCGTTTTCAAATGTTTTATTTTTGAACGTCAGTTCACATTTGTAGGTGGATCATCAGTGTTAGAGCTAAAATTAGCATGTTTAAAGTGATTTTCATGCTTCAAGGGGCCCAAAACACAAGATTTATGGAATGGTTAAAAGTGCATGAAAATGGCCAATTTACTCACTCTGAGTTCTCAAAAAGGGTTTCTTCACCCCGGGAAGTTAATTAAATACCATTTGGAGGCATTTAATGTTCGAGCAAAAACGGCTGATTTTCGACAAAAGAGATAACACCCCCCCCATTACGTCATGCTTCAGAATTGTGGAAAATGGTCCGTTTTCAAATGTTTTATTTTTGAACGTCAGTTCACATTTGTAGGTGGATCATCAGTGTTAGAGCTAAAATTAGCATGTTTAAAGTGATTTTCATGCTTCCAGGGGCTCGGGAAGTTAATTAAATACCATTTGGAGGCATTTAATGTTCGAGCAAAAACGGCTGATTTTCGACAAAAGAGATAACACCCCCCCATTACGTCATGCTTCAGAAATGTGGAAAATGGTCCGTTTTCAAATGTTTTATTTTTGAACGTCAGTTCACATTTGTAGGTGGATCATCAGTGTTAGAGCTAAAATTAGCATGTTTAAAGTGATTTTCATGCTTCCAGGGGCCCAAAACACAAGATTTATGGAATGGTTAAAAGTGCATGAAAATGGCCAATTTACTCACTCTGAGTTCTCAAAAAGGGTTTCTTCACCCCGGGAAGTTAATTAAATACCATTTGGAGGCATTTAATGTTCGAGCAAAAACGGCAGATTTTCGACAAAAGAGATAACACCCCCCCATTACGTCATGCTTCAGAAATGTGGAAAATGGTCCGTTTTCAAATGTTTTATTTTTGAACGTCAGTTCACATTTGTAGGTGGATCATCAGTGTTAGAGCTAAAATTAGCATGTTTAAAGTTATTTTCATGCTTCCAGGGGCTCTGGAAGTTAATTAAATACCATTTGGAGGCATTTAATGTTCGAGCAAAAACGGCTGATTTTCGACAAAAGAGATAACACCCCCCCATTACGTCATGCTTCAGAAATGTGGAAAATGGTCCGTTTTCAAATGTTTTATTTTTGAACGTCAGTTCACATTTGTAGGTGGATCATCAGTGTTAGAGCTAAAATTAGCATGTTTAAAGTGATTTTCATGCTTCCAGGGGCTCGGGAAGTTAATTAAATACCATTTGGAGGCATTTAATGTTCGAGCAAAAACGGCTGATTTTCGACAAAAGAGATAACACCCCCCCATTACGTCATGCTTCAGAAATGTGGAAAATGGTCCTTTTTCAAATGTTTTATTTTTGAACGTCAGTTCACATTTGTAGGTGGATCATCAGTGTTAGAGCTAAAATTAGCATGTTTAAAGTGATTTTCATGCTTCCAGGGGCCCAAAACACAAGATTAATGGAATGGTTAAAAGTGCATGAAAATGGCCAATTTACTCACTCTGAGTTCTCAAAAGGGGTTTCTTCACCCCGGGAAGTGAAATAAATACCATTTGGAGGCATTTAATGTTCGAGCAAAAACGGCTGATTTTCGACAAAAGAGATAACACCCCCCCATTACGTCATGCTTCAGAAATGTGGAAAATGGTCCGTTTTCAAATGTTTTATTTTTGAACGTCAGTTCACATTTGTAGGTGGATCATAAGTGTTAGAGCTAAAATTAGCATGTTTAAAGTGATTTTCATGCTTCCAGGGGCCCAAAACACAAGATTTATGGAATGGTTAAAAGTGCATGAAAATGGCCAATTTACTCACTCTGAGTTCTCAAAAAGGGTTTCTTCACCCCGGGAAGTTAATTAAATACCATTTGGAGGCATTTAATGTTCGAGCAAAAACGGCTGATTTTCGACAAAAGAGATAACACCCCCCCATTACGTCATGCTTCAGAAATGTGGAAAATGGTCCGTTTTCAAATGTTTTATTTTTGAACGTCAGTTCACATTTGTAGGTGGATCATCAGTGTTAGAGCTAAAATTAGCATGTTTAAAGTGATTTTCATGCTTCCAGGGGCTCGGGAAGTTAATTAAATACCATTTGGAGGCATTTAATGTTCGAGCAAAAACGGCTGATTTTCGACAAAAGAGATAACACCCCCCCATTACGTCATGCTTCAGAAATGTGGAAAATGGTCAGTTTTCAAATGTTTTATTTTTGAACGTCAGTTCACATTTGTAGGTGGATCATCAGTGTTGGAGCTAAAATTAGCATGTTTAAAGTGATTTTCATGCTTCCAGGGGCCCAAAACACAAGATTTATGGAATGGTTAAAAGTGCATGAAAATGGCCAATTTACTCACTCTGAGTTCTCAAAAAGGGTTTCTTCACCCCGGGAAGTGAAATAAATACCATTTGGAGGCATTTAATGTTCGAGCAAAAACGGCTGATTTTCGACAAAAGAGATAACACCCCCCCATTACGTCATGCTTCAGAAATGTGGAAAATGGTCCGTTTTCAAATGTTTTATTTTTGAACGTCAGTTCACATTTGTAGGTGGATCATCAGTGTTAGAGCTAAAATTAGCATGTTTAAAGTGATTTTCATGCTTCCAGGGGCTCGGGAAGTTAATTAAATACCATTTGGAGGCATTTAATGTTCGAGCAAAAACGGCTGATTTTCGACAAAAGAGATAACACCCCCCCATTACGTCATGCTTCAGAAATGTTGAAAATGGTCCGTTTTCAAATGTTTTATTTTTGAACGTCAGTTCACATTTGTAGGTGGATCATCAGTGTTAGAGCTAAAATTAGCATGTTTAAAGTGATTTTCATGCTTCCAGGGGCTCGGGAAGTGAAATAAATACCATTTGGAGGCATTTAATGTTCGAGCAAAAACGGCTGATTTTCGACAAAAGAGATAACACCCCCCCATTACGTCATGCTTCAGAAATGTGGAAAATGGTCCGTTTTCAAATGTTTTATTTTTGAACGTCAGTTCACATTTGTAGGTGGATCATCAGTGTTAGAGCTAAAATTAGCATGTTTAAAGTGATTTTCAAGCTTCCAGGGGCTCGGGAAGTTAATTAAATACCATTTGGAGGCATTTAATGTTCGAGCAAAAACGGCTGATTTTCGACAAAAGAGATAACACCCCCCATTACGTCATGCTTCAGAAATGTGGAAAATGGTCCGTTTTCAAATGTTTTATTTTTGAACGTCAGTTCACATTTGTAGGTGGATCATCAGTGTTAGAGCTAAAATTAGCATGTTTAAAGTGATTTTCATGCTTCCAGGGGCTCGGGAAGTGAAATAAATACCATTTGGAGGCATTTAATGTTCGAGCAAAAACGGCTGATTTTCGACAAAAGAGATAACACCCCCCCATTACGTCATGCTTCAGAAATGTGGAAAATGGTCCGTTTTCAAATGTTTTATTTTTGAACGTCAGTTCACATTTGTAGGTGGATCATCAGTGTTAGAGCTAAAATTAGCATGTTTAAAGTGATTTTCATGCTTCAAGGGGCCCAAAACACAAGATTTATGGAATGGTTAAAAGTGCATGAAAATGGCCAATTTACTCACTCTGAGTTCTCAAAAAGGGTTTCTTCACCCCGGGAAGTTAATTAAATACCATTTGGAGGCATTTAATGTTCGAGCAAAAACGGCTGATTTTCGACAAAAGAGATAACACCCCCCCCATTACGTCATGCTTCAGAATTGTGGAAAATGGTCCGTTTTCAAATGTTTTATTTTTGAACGTCAGTTCACATTTGTAGGTGGATCATCAGTGTTAGAGCTAAAATTAGCATGTTTAAAGTGATTTTCATGCTTCCAGGGGCTCGGGAAGTTAATTAAATACCATTTGGAGGCATTTAATGTTCGAGCAAAAACGGCTGATTTTCGACAAAAGAGATAACACCCCCCCATTACGTCATGCTTCAGAAATGTGGAAAATGGTCAGTTTTCAAATGTTTTATTTTTGAACGTCAGTTCACATTTGTAGGTGGATCATCAGTGTTGGAGCTAAAATTAGCATGTTTAAAGTGATTTTCATGCTTCCAGGGGCCCAAAACACAAGATTTATGGAATGGTTAAAAGTGCATGAAAATGGCCAATTTACTCACTCTGAGTTCTCAAAAAGGGTTTCTTCACCCCGGGAAGTGAAATAAATACCATTTGGAGGCATTTAATGTTCGAGCAAAAACGGCTGATTTTCGACAAAAGAGATAACACCCCCCCATTACGTCATGCTTCAGAAATGTGGAAAATGGTCCGTTTTCAAATGTTTTATTTTTGAACGTCAGTTCACATTTGTAGGTGGATCATCAGTGTTAGAGCTAAAATTAGCATGTTTAAAGTGATTTTCATGCTTCCAGGGGCTCGGGAAGTTAATTAAATACCATTTGGAGGCATTTAATGTTCGAGCAAAAACGGCTGATTTTCGACAAAAGAGATAACACCCCCCCATTACGTCATGCTTCAGAAATGTTGAAAATGGTCCGTTTTCAAATGTTTTATTTTTGAACGTCAGTTCACATTTGTAGGTGGATCATCAGTGTTAGAGCTAAAATTAGCATGTTTAAAGTGATTTTCATGCTTCCAGGGGCTCGGGAAGTGAAATAAATACCATTTGGAGGCATTTAATGTTCGAGCAAAAACGGCTGATTTTCGACAAAAGAGATAACACCCCCCCATTACGTCATGCTTCAGAAATGTGGAAAATGGTCCGTTTTCAAATGTTTTATTTTTGAACGTCAGTTCACATTTGTAGGTGGATCATCAGTGTTAGAGCTAAAATTAGCATGTTTAAAGTGATTTTCAAGCTTCCAGGGGCTCGGGAAGTTAATTAAATACCATTTGGAGGCATTTAATGTTCGAGCAAAAACGGCTGATTTTCGACAAAAGAGATAACACCCCCCATTACGTCATGCTTCAGAAATGTGGAAAATGGTCCGTTTTCAAATGTTTTATTTTTGAACGTCAGTTCACATTTGTAGGTGGATCATCAGTGTTAGAGCTAAAATTAGCATGTTTAAAGTGATTTTCATGCTTCCAGGGGCTCGGGAAGTGAAATAAATACCATTTGGAGGCATTTAATGTTCGAGCAAAAACGGCTGATTTTCGACAAAAGAGATAACACCCCCCCATTACGTCATGCTTCAGAAATGTGGAAAATGGTCCGTTTTCAAATGTTTTATTTTTGAACGTCAGTTCACATTTGTAGGTGGATCATCAGTGTTAGAGCTAAAATTAGCATGTTTAAAGTGATTTTCATGCTTCAAGGGGCCCAAAACACAAGATTTATGGAATGGTTAAAAGTGCATGAAAATGGCCAATTTACTCACTCTGAGTTCTCAAAAAGGGTTTCTTCACCCCGGGAAGTTAATTAAATACCATTTGGAGGCATTTAATGTTCGAGCAAAAACGGCTGATTTTCGACAAAAGAGATAACACCCCCCCCATTACGTCATGCTTCAGAATTGTGGAAAATGGTCCGTTTTCAAATGTTTTATTTTTGAACGTCAGTTCACATTTGTAGGTGGATCATCAGTGTTAGAGCTAAAATTAGCATGTTTAAAGTGATTTTCATGCTTCCAGGGGCTCGGGAAGTTAATTAAATACCATTTGGAGGCATTTAATGTTCGAGCAAAAACGGCTGATTTTCGACAAAAGAGATAACACCCCCCCATTACGTCATGCTTCAGAAATGTGGAAAATGGTCCGTTTTCAAATGTTTTATTTTTGAACGTCAGTTCACATTTGTAGGTGGATCATCAGTGTTAGAGCTAAAATTAGCATGTTTAAAGTGATTTTCATGCTTCCAGGGGCCCAAAACACAAGATTTATGGAATGGTTAAAAGTGCATGAAAATGGCCAATTTACTCACTCTGAGTTCTCAAAAAGGGTTTCTTCACCCCGGGAAGTTAATTAAATACCATTTGGAGGCATTTAATGTTCGAGCAAAAACGGCAGATTTTCGACAAAAGAGATAACACCCCCCCATTACGTCATGCTTCAGAAATGTGGAAAATGGTCCGTTTTCAAATGTTTTATTTTTGAACGTCAGTTCACATTTGTAGGTGGATCATCAGTGTTAGAGCTAAAATTAGCATGTTTAAAGTTATTTTCATGCTTCCAGGGGCTCTGGAAGTTAATTAAATACCATTTGGAGGCATTTAATGTTCGAGCAAAAACGGCTGATTTTCGACAAAAGAGATAACACCCCCCCATTACGTCATGCTTCAGAAATGTGGAAAATGGTCCGTTTTCAAATGTTTTATTTTTGAACGTCAGTTCACATTTGTAGGTGGATCATCAGTGTTAGAGCTAAAATTAGCATGTTTAAAGTGATTTTGATGCTTCCAGGGGCCCAAAACACAAGATTTATGGAATGGTTAAAAGTGCATGAAAATGGCCAATTTACTCACTCTGAGTTCTCAAAAAGGGTTTCTTCACCCCGGGAAGTTAATTAAATACCATTTGGAGGCATTTAATGTTCGAGCAAAAACAAATGATTTTCGACAAAAGAGATAACACCCCCCCCATTACGTCATGCTTCAGAAATGTGGAAAATGGTCCGTTTTCAAATGTTTTATTTTTGAACGTCAGTTCACATTTGTAGGGGGATCATCAGTGTTAGAGCTAAAATTAGCATGTTTAAAGTGATTTTCATGCTTCCAGGGGCTCGGGAAGTTAATTAAATACCATTTGGAGGCATTTAATGTTCGAGCAAAAACGGCTGATTTTCGACAAAAGAGATAACATCCCCCCCATTACGTCATGCTTCAGAAATGTGGAAAATGGTCCGTTTTCAAATGTTTTATTTTTGAACGTCAGTTCACATTTGTAGGTGGATCATCAGTGTTAGAGCTAAAATTAGCATGTTTAAAGTGATTTTCATGCTTCCAGGGGCCCAAAACACAAGATTTATGGAATGGTTAAAAGTGCATGAAAATGGCCAATTTACTCACTCTGAGTTCTCAAAAAGGGTTTCTTCACCCCGGGAAGTTAATTAAATACCATTTGGAGGCATTTAATGTTCGAGCAAAAACGGCAGATTTTCGACAAAAGAGATAACACCCCCCCATTACGTCATGCTTCAGAAATGTGGAAAATGGTCCGTTTTCAAATGTTTTATTTTTGAACGTCAGTTCACATTTGTAGGTGGATCATCAGTGTTAGAGCTAAAATTAGCATGTTTAAAGTTATTTTCATGCTTCCAGGGGCTCTGGAAGTTAATTAAATACCATTTGGAGGCATTTAATGTTCGAGCAAAAACGGCTGATTTTCGACAAAAGAGATAACACCCCCCCATTACGTCATGCTTCAGAAATGTGGAAAATGGTCCGTTTTCAAATGTTTTATTTTTGAACGTCAGTTCACATTTGTAGGTGGATCATCAGTGTTAGAGCTAAAATTAGCATGTTTAAAGTGATTTTGATGCTTCCAGGGGCCCAAAACACAAGATTTATGGAATGGTTAAAAGTGCATGAAAATGGCCAATTTACTCACTCTGAGTTCTCAAAAAGGGTTTCTTCACCCCGGGAAGTTAATTAAATACCATTTGGAGGCATTTAATGTTCGAGCAAAAACAACTGATTTTCGACAAAAGAGATAACACCCCCCCCATTACGTCATGCTTCAGAAATGTGGAAAATGGTCCGTTTTCAAATGTTTTTTTTTTGAACGTCAGTTCACATTTGTAGGGGGATCATCAGTGTTAGAGCTAAAATTAGCATGTTTAAAGTGATTTTCATGCTTCCAGGGGCTCGGGAAGTTAATTAAATACCATTTGGAGGCATTTAATGTTCGAGCAAAAACGGCTGATTTTCGACAAAAGAGATAACATCCCCCCCATTACGTCATGCTTCAGAAATGTGGAAAATGGTCCGTTTTCAAATGTTTTATTTTTGAACGTCAGTTCACATTTGTAGGTGGATCATCAGTGTTAGAGCTAAAATTAGCATGTTTAAAGTGATTTTCATGCTTCCAGGGGCCCAAAACACAAGATTTATGGAATGGTTAAAAGTGCATGAAAATGGCCAATTTACTCACTCTGAGTTCTCAAAAAGGGTTTCTTCACCCCGGGAAGTTAATTAAATACCATTTGGAGGCATTTAATGTTCGAGCAAAAACGGCTGATTTTCGACAAAAGAGATAACACCCCCCCATTACGTCATGCTTCAGAAATGTGGAAAATGGTCCTTTTTCAAATGTTTTATTTTTGAACGTCAGTTCACATTTGTAGGTGGATCATCAGTGTTAGAGCTAAAATTAGCATGTTTAAAGTGATTTTCATGCTTCCAGGGGCTCGGGAAGTTAATTAAATACCATTTGGAGGCATTTAATGTTCGAGCAAAAACGGCTGATTTTCGACAAAAGAGATAACACCCCCCCATTACGTCATGCTTCAGAAATGTGGAAAATGGTCCGTTTTCAAATGTTTTATTTTTGAACGTCAGTTCACATTTGTAGGTGGATCATCAGTGTTAGAGCTAAAATTAGCATGTTTAAAGTGATTTTCATGCTTCCAGGGGCCCAAAACACAAGATTTATGGAATGGTTAAAAGTGCATGAAAATGGCCAATTTACTCACTCTGAGTTCTCAAAAAGGGTTTCTTCACCCCGGGAAGTGAAATAAATACCATTTGGAGGCATTTAATGTTCGAGCAAAAACGGCTGATTTTCGACAAAAGAGATAACACCCCCCCATTACGTCATGCTTCAGAAATGTGGAAAATGGCCCGTTTTCAAATGTTTTATTTTTGAACGTCAGTTCACATTTGTAGGTGGATCATAAGTGTTAGAGCTAAAATTAGCATGTTTAAAGTGATTTTCATGCTTCCAGGGGCCCAAAACACAAGATTTATGGAATGGTTAAAAGTGCATGAAAATGGCCAATTTACTCACTCTGAGTTCTCAAAAAGGGTTTCTTCACCCCGGGAAGTTAATTAAATACCATTTGGAGGCATTTAATGTTCGAGCAAAAACGGCTGATTTTCGACAAAAGAGATAACACCCCCCCATTACGTCATGCTTCAGAAATGTGGAAAATGGTCCGTTTTCAAATGTTTTATTTTTGAACGTCAGTTCACATTTGTAGGTGGATCATCAGTGTTAGAGCTAAAATTAGCATGTTTAAAGTGATTTTCATGCTTCCAGGGGCTCGGGAAGTTAATTAAATACCATTTGGAGGCATTTAATGTTCGAGCAAAAACGGCTGATTTTCGACAAAAGAGATAACACCCCCCCATTACGTCATGCTTCAGAAATGTGGAAAATGGTCCGTTTTCAAATGTTTTATTTTTGAACGTCAGTTCACATTTGTAGGTGGATCATAAGTGTTAGAGCTAAAATTAGCATGTTTAAAGTGATTTTCATGCTTCCAGGGGCCCAAAACACAAGATTTATGGAATGGTTAAAAGTGCATGAAAATGGCCAATTTACTCACTCTGAGTTCTCAAAAAGGGTTTCTTCACCCCGGGAAGTTAATTAAATACCATTTGGAGGCATTTAATGTTCGAGCAAAAACGGCTGATTTTCGACAAAAGAGATAACACCCCCCCATTACGTCATGCTTCAGAAATGTGGAAAATGGTCCGTTTTCAAATGTTTTATTTTTGAACGTCAGTTCACATTTGTAGGTGGATCATCAGTGTTAGAGCTAAAATTAGCATGTTTAAAGTGATTTTCATGCTTCCAGGGGCTCGGGAAGTTAATTAAATACCATTTGGAGGCATTTAATGTTCGAGCAAAAACGGCTGATTTTCGACAAAAGAGATAACACCCCCCCATTACGTCATGCTTCAGAAATGTGGAAAATGGTCAGTTTTCAAATGTTTTATTTTTGAACGTCAGTTCACATTTGTAGGTGGATCATCAGTGTTGGAGCTAAAATTAGCATGTTTAAAGTGATTTTCATGCTTCCAGGGGCCCAAAACACAAGATTTATGGAATGGTTAAAAGTGCATGAAAATGGCCAATTTACTCACTCTGAGTTCTCAAAAAGGGTTTCTTCACCCCGGGAAGTGAAATAAATACCATTTGGAGGCATTTAATGTTCGAGCAAAAACGGCTGATTTTCGACAAAAGAGATAACACCCCCCCATTACGTCATGCTTCAGAAATGTGGAAAATGGTCCGTTTTCAAATGTTTTATTTTTGAACGTCAGTTCACATTTGTAGGTGGATCATCAGTGTTAGAGCTAAAATTAGCATGTTTAAAGTGATTTTCATGCTTCCAGGGGCTCGGGAAGTTAATTAAATACCATTTGGAGGCATTTAATGTTCGAGCAAAAACGGCTGATTTTCGACAAAAGAGATAACACCCCCCCATTACGTCATGCTTCAGAAATGTTGAAAATGGTCCGTTTTCAAATGTTTTATTTTTGAACGTCAGTTCACATTTGTAGGTGGATCATCAGTGTTAGAGCTAAAATTAGCATGTTTAAAGTGATTTTCATGCTTCCAGGGGCTCGGGAAGTGAAATAAATACCATTTGGAGGCATTTAATGTTCGAGCAAAAACGGCTGATTTTCGACAAAAGAGATAACACCCCCCCATTACGTCATGCTTCAGAAATGTGGAAAATGGTCCGTTTTCAAATGTTTTATTTTTGAACGTCAGTTCACATTTGTAGGTGGATCATCAGTGTTAGAGCTAAAATTAGCATGTTTAAAGTGATTTTCAAGCTTCCAGGGGCTCGGGAAGTTAATTAAATACCATTTGGAGGCATTTAATGTTCGAGCAAAAACGGCTGATTTTCGACAAAAGAGATAACACCCCCCATTACGTCATGCTTCAGAAATGTGGAAAATGGTCCGTTTTCAAATGTTTTATTTTTGAACGTCAGTTCACATTTGTAGGTGGATCATCAGTGTTAGAGCTAAAATTAGCATGTTTAAAGTGATTTTCATGCTTCCAGGGGCTCGGGAAGTGAAATAAATACCATTTGGAGGCATTTAATGTTCGAGCAAAAACGGCTGATTTTCGACAAAAGAGATAACACCCCCCCATTACGTCATGCTTCAGAAATGTGGAAAATGGTCCGTTTTCAAATGTTTTATTTTTGAACGTCAGTTCACATTTGTAGGTGGATCATCAGTGTTAGAGCTAAAATTAGCATGTTTAAAGTGATTTTCATGCTTCAAGGGGCCCAAAACACAAGATTTATGGAATGGTTAAAAGTGCATGAAAATGGCCAATTTACTCACTCTGAGTTCTCAAAAAGGGTTTCTTCACCCCGGGAAGTTAATTAAATACCATTTGGAGGCATTTAATGTTCGAGCAAAAACGGCTGATTTTCGACAAAAGAGATAACACCCCCCCCATTACGTCATGCTTCAGAATTGTGGAAAATGGTCCGTTTTCAAATGTTTTATTTTTGAACGTCAGTTCACATTTGTAGGTGGATCATCAGTGTTAGAGCTAAAATTAGCATGTTTAAAGTGATTTTCATGCTTCCAGGGGCTCGGGAAGTTAATTAAATACCATTTGGAGGCATTTAATGTTCGAGCAAAAACGGCTGATTTTCGACAAAAGAGATAACACCCCCCCATTACGTCATGCTTCAGAAATGTGGAAAATGGTCAGTTTTCAAATGTTTTATTTTTGAACGTCAGTTCACATTTGTAGGTGGATCATCAGTGTTGGAGCTAAAATTAGCATGTTTAAAGTGATTTTCATGCTTCCAGGGGCCCAAAACACAAGATTTATGGAATGGTTAAAAGTGCATGAAAATGGCCAATTTACTCACTCTGAGTTCTCAAAAAGGGTTTCTTCACCCCGGGAAGTGAAATAAATACCATTTGGAGGCATTTAATGTTCGAGCAAAAACGGCTGATTTTCGACAAAAGAGATAACACCCCCCCATTACGTCATGCTTCAGAAATGTGGAAAATGGTCCGTTTTCAAATGTTTTATTTTTGAACGTCAGTTCACATTTGTAGGTGGATCATCAGTGTTAGAGCTAAAATTAGCATGTTTAAAGTGATTTTCATGCTTCCAGGGGCTCGGGAAGTTAATTAAATACCATTTGGAGGCATTTAATGTTCGAGCAAAAACGGCTGATTTTCGACAAAAGAGATAACACCCCCCCATTACGTCATGCTTCAGAAATGTTGAAAATGGTCCGTTTTCAAATGTTTTATTTTTGAACGTCAGTTCACATTTGTAGGTGGATCATCAGTGTTAGAGCTAAAATAAGCATGTTTAAAGTGATTTTCATGCTTCCAGGGGCTCGGGAAGTGAAATAAATACCATTTGGAGGCATTTAATGTTCGAGCAAAAACGGCTGATTTTCGACAAAAGAGATAACACCCCCCCATTACGTCATGCTTCAGAAATGTGGAAAATGGTCCGTTTTCAAATGTTTTATTTTTGAACGTCAGTTCACATTTGTAGGTGGATCATCAGTGTTAGAGCTAAAATTAGCATGTTTAAAGTGATTTTCAAGCTTCCAGGGGCTCAGGAAGTTAATTAAATACCATTTGGAGGCATTTAATGTTCGAGCAAAAACGGCTGATTTTCGACAAAAGAGATAACACCCCCCATTACGTCATGCTTCAGAAATGTGGAAAATGGTCCGTTTTCAAATGTTTTATTTTTGAACGTCAGTTCACATTTGTAGGTGGATCATCAGTGTTAGAGCTAAAATTAGCATGTTTAAAGTGATTTTCATGCTTCCAGGGGCTCGGGAAGTGAAATAAATACCATTTGGAGGCATTTAATGTTCGAGCAAAAACGGCTGATTTTCGACAAAAGAGATAACACCCCCCCATTACGTCATGCTTCAGAAATGTGGAAAATGGTCCGTTTTCAAATGTTTTATTTTTGAACGTCAGTTCACATTTGTAGGTGGATCATCAGTGTTAGAGCTAAAATTAGCATGTTTAAAGTGATTTTCATGCTTCAAGGGGCCCATAACACAAGATTTATGGAATGGTTAAAAGTGCATGAAAATGGCCAATTTACTCACTCTGAGTTCTCAAAAAGGGTTTCTTCACCCCGGGAAGTTAATTAAATACCATTTGGAGGCATTTAATGTTCGAGCAAAAACGGCTGATTTTCGACAAAAGAGATAACACCCCCCCCATTACGTCATGCTTCAGAATTGTGGAAAATGGTCCGTTTTCAAATGTTTTATTTTTGAACGTCAGTTCACATTTGTAGGTGGATCATCAGTGTTAGAGCTAAAATTAGCATGTTTAAAGTGATTTTCATGCTTCCAGGGGCTCGGGAAGTTAATTAAATACCATTTGGAGGCATTTAATGTTCGAGCAAAAACGGCTGATTTTCGACAAAAGAGATAACACCCCCCCATTACGTCATGCTTCAGAAATGTGGAAAATGGTCCGTTTTCAAATGTTTTATTTTTGAACGTCAGTTCACATTTGTAGGTGGATCATCAGTGTTAGAGCTAAAATTAGCATGTTTAAAGTGATTTTCAAGCTTCCAGGGGCTCGGGAAGTTAATTAAATACCATTTGGAGGCATTTAATGTTCGAGCAAAAACGGCTGATTTTCGACAAAAGAGATAACACCCCCCATTACGTCATGCTTCAGAAATGTGGAAAATGGTCCGTTTTCAAATGTTTTATTTTTGAACGTCAGTTCACATTTGTAGGTGGATCATCAGTGTTAGAGCTAAAATTAGCATGTTTAAAGTGATTTTCATGCTTCCAGGGGCTCGGGAAGTGAAATAAATACCATTTGGAGGCATTTAATGTTCGAGCAAAAACGGCTGATTTTCGACAAAAGAGATAACACCCCCCCATTACGTCATGCTTCAGAAATGTGGAAAATGGTCCGTTTTCAAATGTTTTATTTTTGAACGTCAGTTCACATTTGTAGGTGGATCATCAGTGTTAGAGCTAAAATTAGCATGTTTAAAGTGATTTTCATGCTTCAAGGGGCCCAAAACACAAGATTTATGGAATGGTTAAAAGTGCATGAAAATGGCCAATTTACTCACTCTGAGTTCTCAAAAAGGGTTTCTTCACCCCGGGAAGTTAATTAAATACCATTTGGAGGCATTTAATGTTCGAGCAAAAACGGCTGATTTTCGACAAAAGAGATAACACCCCCCCCATTACGTCATGCTTCAGAATTGTGGAAAATGGTCCGTTTTCAAATGTTTTATTTTTGAACGTCAGTTCACATTTGTAGGTGGATCATCAGTGTTAGAGCTAAAATTAGCATGTTTAAAGTGATTTTCATGCTTCCAGGGGCTCGGGAAGTTAATTAAATACCATTTGGAGGCATTTAATGTTCGAGCAAAAACGGCTGATTTTCGACAAAAGAGATAACACCCCCCCATTACGTCATGCTTCAGAAATGTGGAAAATGGTCCGTTTTCAAATGTTTTATTTTTGAACGTCAGTTCACATTTGTAGGTGGATCATCAGTGTTAGAGCTAAAATTAGCATGTTTAAAGTGATTTTCATGCTTCCAGGGGCCCAAAACACAAGATTTATGGAATGGTTAAAAGTGCATGAAAATGGCCAATTTACTCACTCTGAGTTCTCAAAAAGGGTTTCTTCACCCCGGGAAGTTAATTAAATACCATTTGGAGGCATTTAATGTTCGAGCAAAAACGGCAGATTTTCGACAAAAGAGATAACACCCCCCCATTACGTCATGCTTCAGAAATGTGGAAAATGGTCCGTTTTCAAATGTTTTATTTTTGAACGTCAGTTCACATTTGTAGGTGGATCATCAGTGTTAGAGCTAAAATTAGCATGTTTAAAGTTATTTTCATGCTTCCAGGGGCTCTGGAAGTTAATTAAATACCATTTGGAGGCATTTAATGTTCGAGCAAAAACGGCTGATTTTCGACAAAAGAGATAACACCCCCCCATTACGTCATGCTTCAGAAATGTGGAAAATGGTCCGTTTTCAAATGTTTTATTTTTGAACGTCAGTTCACATTTGTAGGTGGATCATCAGTGTTAGAGCTAAAATTAGCATGTTTAAAGTGATTTTCATGCTTCCAGGGGCTCGGGAAGTTAATTAAATACCATTTGGAGGCATTTAATGTTCGAGCAAAAACGGCTGATTTTCGACAAAAGAGATAACACCCCCCCATTACGTCATGCTTCAGAAATGTGGAAAATGGTCCTTTTTCAAATGTTTTATTTTTGAACGTCAGTTCACATTTGTAGGTGGATCATCAGTGTTAGAGCTAAAATTAGCATGTTTAAAGTGATTTTCATGCTTCCAGGGGCCCAAAACACAAGATTAATGGAATGGTTAAAAGTGCATGAAAATGGCCAATTTACTCACTCTGAGTTCTCAAAAGGGGTTTCTTCACCCCGGGAAGTGAAATAAATACCATTTGGAGGCATTTAATGTTCGAGCAAAAACGGCTGATTTTCGACAAAAGAGATAACACCCCCCCATTACGTCATGCTTCAGAAATGTGGAAAATGGTCCGTTTTCAAATGTTTTATTTTTGAACGTCAGTTCACATTTGTAGGTGGATCATAAGTGTTAGAGCTAAAATTAGCATGTTTAAAGTGATTTTCATGCTTCCAGGGGCCCAAAACACAAGATTTATGGAATGGTTAAAAGTGCATGAAAATGGCCAATTTACTCACTCTGAGTTCTCAAAAAGGGTTTCTTCACCCCGGGAAGTTAATTAAATACCATTTGGAGGCATTTAATGTTCGAGCAAAAACGGCTGATTTTCGACAAAAGAGATAACACCCCCCCATTACGTCATGCTTCAGAAATGTGGAAAATGGTCCGTTTTCAAATGTTTTATTTTTGAACGTCAGTTCACATTTGTAGGTGGATCATCAGTGTTAGAGCTAAAATTAGCATGTTTAAAGTGATTTTCATGCTTCCAGGGGCTCGGGAAGTTAATTAAATACCATTTGGAGGCATTTAATGTTCGAGCAAAAACGGCTGATTTTCGACAAAAGAGATAACACCCCCCCATTACGTCATGCTTCAGAAATGTGGAAAATGGTCAGTTTTCAAATGTTTTATTTTTGAACGTCAGTTCACATTTGTAGGTGGATCATCAGTGTTGGAGCTAAAATTAGCATGTTTAAAGTGATTTTCATGCTTCCAGGGGCCCAAAACACAAGATTTATGGAATGGTTAAAAGTGCATGAAAATGGCCAATTTACTCACTCTGAGTTCTCAAAAAGGGTTTCTTCACCCCGGGAAGTGAAATAAATACCATTTGGAGGCATTTAATGTTCGAGCAAAAACGGCTGATTTTCGACAAAAGAGATAACACCCCCCCATTACGTCATGCTTCAGAAATGTGGAAAATGGTCCGTTTTCAAATGTTTTATTTTTGAACGTCAGTTCACATTTGTAGGTGGATCATCAGTGTTAGAGCTAAAATTAGCATGTTTAAAGTGATTTTCATGCTTCCAGGGGCTCGGGAAGTTAATTAAATACCATTTGGAGGCATTTAATGTTCGAGCAAAAACGGCTGATTTTCGACAAAAGAGATAACACCCCCCCATTACGTCATGCTTCAGAAATGTTGAAAATGGTCCGTTTTCAAATGTTTTATTTTTGAACGTCAGTTCACATTTGTAGGTGGATCATCAGTGTTAGAGCTAAAATTAGCATGTTTAAAGTGATTTTCATGCTTCCAGGGGCTCGGGAAGTGAAATAAATACCATTTGGAGGCATTTAATGTTCGAGCAAAAACGGCTGATTTTCGACAAAAGAGATAACACCCCCCCATTACGTCATGCTTCAGAAATGTGGAAAATGGTCCGTTTTCAAATGTTTTATTTTTGAACGTCAGTTCACATTTGTAGGTGGATCATCAGTGTTAGAGCTAAAATTAGCATGTTTAAAGTGATTTTCAAGCTTCCAGGGGCTCGGGAAGTTAATTAAATACCATTTGGAGGCATTTAATGTTCGAGCAAAAACGGCTGATTTTCGACAAAAGAGATAACACCCCCCATTACGTCATGCTTCAGAAATGTGGAAAATGGTCCGTTTTCAAATGTTTTATTTTTGAACGTCAGTTCACATTTGTAGGTGGATCATCAGTGTTAGAGCTAAAATTAGCATGTTTAAAGTGATTTTCATGCTTCCAGGGGCTCGGGAAGTGAAATAAATACCATTTGGAGGCATTTAATGTTCGAGCAAAAACGGCTGATTTTCGACAAAAGAGATAACACCCCCCCATTACGTCATGCTTCAGAAATGTGGAAAATGGTCCGTTTTCAAATGTTTTATTTTTGAACGTCAGTTCACATTTGTAGGTGGATCATCAGTGTTAGAGCTAAAATTAGCATGTTTAAAGTGATTTTCATGCTTCAAGGGGCCCAAAACACAAGATTTATGGAATGGTTAAAAGTGCATGAAAATGGCCAATTTACTCACTCTGAGTTCTCAAAAAGGGTTTCTTCACCCCGGGAAGTTAATTAAATACCATTTGGAGGCATTTAATGTTCGAGCAAAAACGGCTGATTTTCGACAAAAGAGATAACACCCCCCCCATTACGTCATGCTTCAGAATTGTGGAAAATGGTCCGTTTTCAAATGTTTTATTTTTGAACGTCAGTTCACATTTGTAGGTGGATCATCAGTGTTAGAGCTAAAATTAGCATGTTTAAAGTGATTTTCATGCTTCCAGGGGCTCGGGAAGTTAATTAAATACCATTTGGAGGCATTTAATGTTCGAGCAAAAACGGCTGATTTTCGACAAAAGAGATAACACCCCCCCATTACGTCATGCTTCAGAAATGTGGAAAATGGTCAGTTTTCAAATGTTTTATTTTTGAACGTCAGTTCACATTTGTAGGTGGATCATCAGTGTTGGAGCTAAAATTAGCATGTTTAAAGTGATTTTCATGCTTCCAGGGGCCCAAAACACAAGATTTATGGAATGGTTAAAAGTGCATGAAAATGGCCAATTTACTCACTCTGAGTTCTCAAAAAGGGTTTCTTCACCCCGGGAAGTGAAATAAATACCATTTGGAGGCATTTAATGTTCGAGCAAAAACGGCTGATTTTCGACAAAAGAGATAACACCCCCCCATTACGTCATGCTTCAGAAATGTGGAAAATGGTCCGTTTTCAAATGTTTTATTTTTGAACGTCAGTTCACATTTGTAGGTGGATCATCAGTGTTAGAGCTAAAATTAGCATGTTTAAAGTGATTTTCATGCTTCCAGGGGCTCGGGAAGTTAATTAAATACCATTTGGAGGCATTTAATGTTCGAGCAAAAACGGCTGATTTTCGACAAAAGAGATAACACCCCCCCATTACGTCATGCTTCAGAAATGTGGAAAATGGTCCGTTTTCAAATGTTTTATTTTTGAACGTCAGTTCACATTTGTAGGTGGATCATCAGTGTTAGAGCTAAAATTAGCATGTTTAAAGTGATTTTCAAGCTTCCAGGGGCTCGGGAAGTTAATTAAATACCATTTGGAGGCATTTAATGTTCGAGCAAAAACGGCTGATTTTCGACAAAAGAGATAACACCCCCCATTACGTCATGCTTCAGAAATGTGGAAAATGGTCCGTTTTCAAATGTTTTATTTTTGAACGTCAGTTCACATTTGTAGGTGGATCATCAGTGTTAGAGCTAAAATTAGCATGTTTAAAGTGATTTTCATGCTTCCAGGGGCTCGGGAAGTGAAATAAATACCATTTGGAGGCATTTAATGTTCGAGCAAAAACGGCTGATTTTCGACAAAAGAGATAACACCCCCCCATTACGTCATGCTTCAGAAATGTGGAAAATGGTCCGTTTTCAAATGTTTTATTTTTGAACGTCAGTTCACATTTGTAGGTGGATCATCAGTGTTAGAGCTAAAATTAGCATGTTTAAAGTGATTTTCATGCTTCAAGGGGCCCAAAACACAAGATTTATGGAATGGTTAAAAGTGCATGAAAATGGCCAATTTACTCACTCTGAGTTCTCAAAAAGGGTTTCTTCACCCCGGGAAGTTAATTAAATACCATTTGGAGGCATTTAATGTTCGAGCAAAAACGGCTGATTTTCGACAAAAGAGATAACACCCCCCCCATTACGTCATGCTTCAGAATTGTGGAAAATGGTCCGTTTTCAAATGTTTTATTTTTGAACGTCAGTTCACATTTGTAGGTGGATCATCAGTGTTAGAGCTAAAATTAGCATGTTTAAAGTGATTTTCATGCTTCCAGGGGCTCGGGAAGTTAATTAAATACCATTTGGAGGCATTTAATGTTCGAGCAAAAACGGCTGATTTTCGACAAAAGAGATAACACCCCCCCATTACGTCATGCTTCAGAAATGTGGAAAATGGTCAGTTTTCAAATGTTTTATTTTTGAACGTCAGTTCACATTTGTAGGTGGATCATCAGTGTTGGAGCTAAAATTAGCATGTTTAAAGTGATTTTCATGCTTCCAGGGGCCCAAAACACAAGATTTATGGAATGGTTAAAAGTGCATGAAAATGGCCAATTTACTCACTCTGAGTTCTCAAAAAGGGTTTCTTCACCCCGGGAAGTGAAATAAATACCATTTGGAGGCATTTAATGTTCGAGCAAAAACGGCTGATTTTCGACAAAAGAGATAACACCCCCCCATTACGTCATGCTTCAGAAATGTGGAAAATGGTCCGTTTTCAAATGTTTTATTTTTGAACGTCAGTTCACATTTGTAGGTGGATCATCAGTGTTAGAGCTAAAATTAGCATGTTTAAAGTGATTTTCATGCTTCCAGGGGCTCGGGAAGTTAATTAAATACCATTTGGAGGCATTTAATGTTCGAGCAAAAACGGCTGATTTTCGACAAAAGAGATAACACCCCCCCATTACGTCATGCTTCAGAAATGTTGAAAATGGTCCGTTTTCAAATGTTTTATTTTTGAACGTCAGTTCACATTTGTAGGTGGATCATCAGTGTTAGAGCTAAAATAAGCATGTTTAAAGTGATTTTCATGCTTCCAGGGGCTCGGGAAGTGAAATAAATACCATTTGGAGGCATTTAATGTTCGAGCAAAAACGGCTGATTTTCGACAAAAGAGATAACACCCCCCCATTACGTCATGCTTCAGAAATGTGGAAAATGGTCCGTTTTCAAATGTTTTATTTTTGAACGTCAGTTCACATTTGTAGGTGGATCATCAGTGTTAGAGCTAAAATTAGCATGTTTAAAGTGATTTTCAAGCTTCCAGGGGCTCAGGAAGTTAATTAAATACCATTTGGAGGCATTTAATGTTCGAGCAAAAACGGCGGATTTTCGACAAAAGAGATAACACCCCCCATTACGTCATGCTTCAGAAATGTGGAAAATGGTCCGTTTTCAAATGTTTTATTTTTGAACGTCAGTTCACATTTGTAGGTGGATCATCAGTGTTAGAGCTAAAATTAGCATGTTTAAAGTGATTTTCATGCTTCCAGGGGCTCGGGAAGTGAAATAAATACCATTTGGAGGCATTTAATGTTCGAGCAAAAACGGCTGATTTTCGACAAAAGAGATAACACCCCCCCATTACGTCATGCTTCAGAAATGTGGAAAATGGTCCGTTTTCAAATGTTTTATTTTTGAACGTCAGTTCACATTTGTAGGTGGATCATCAGTGTTAGAGCTAAAATTAGCATGTTTAAAGTGATTTTCATGCTTCAAGGGGCCCAAAACACAAGATTTATGGAATGGTTAAAAGTGCATGAAAATGGCCAATTTACTCACTCTGAGTTCTCAAAAAGGGTTTCTTCACCCCGGGAAGTTAATTAAATACCATTTGGAGGCATTTAATGTTCGAGCAAAAACGGCTGATTTTCGACAAAAGAGATAACACCCCCCCCATTACGTCATGCTTCAGAATTGTGGAAAATGGTCCGTTTTCAAATGTTTTATTTTTGAACGTCAGTTCACATTTGTAGGTGGATCATCAGTGTTAGAGCTAAAATTAGCATGTTTAAAGTGATTTTCATGCTTCCAGGGGCTCGGGAAGTTAATTAAATACCATTTGGAGGCATTTAATGTTCGAGCAAAAACGGCTGATTTTCGACAAAAGAGATAACACCCCCCCATTACGTCATGCTTCAGAAATGTGGAAAATGGTCCGTTTTCAAATGTTTTATTTTTGAACGTCAGTTCACATTTGTAGGTGGATCATCAGTGTTAGAGCTAAAATTAGCATGTTTAAAGTGATTTTCAAGCTTCCAGGGGCTCGGGAAGTTAATTAAATACCATTTGGAGGCATTTAATGTTCGAGCAAAAACGGCTGATTTTCGACAAAAGAGATAACACCCCCCATTACGTCATGCTTCAGAAATGTGGAAAATGGTCCGTTTTCAAATGTTTTATTTTTGAACGTCAGTTCACATTTGTAGGTGGATCATCAGTGTTAGAGCTAAAATTAGCATGTTTAAAGTGATTTTCATGCTTCCAGGGGCTCGGGAAGTGAAATAAATACCATTTGGAGGCATTTAATGTTCGAGCAAAAACGGCTGATTTTCGACAAAAGAGATAACACCCCCCCATTACGTCATGCTTCAGAAATGTGGAAAATGGTCCGTTTTCAAATGTTTTATTTTTGAACGTCAGTTCACATTTGTAGGTGGATCATCAGTGTTAGAGCTAAAATTAGCATGTTTAAAGTGATTTTCATGCTTCAAGGGGCCCAAAACACAAGATTTATGGAATGGTTAAAAGTGCATGAAAATGGCCAATTTACTCACTCTGAGTTCTCAAAAAGGGTTTCTTCACCCCGGGAAGTTAATTAAATACCATTTGGAGGCATTTAATGTTCGAGCAAAAACGGCTGATTTTCGACAAAAGAGATAACACCCCCCCCATTACGTCATGCTTCAGAATTGTGGAAAATGGTCCGTTTTCAAATGTTTTATTTTTGAACGTCAGTTCACATTTGTAGGTGGATCATCAGTGTTAGAGCTAAAATTAGCATGTTTAAAGTGATTTTCATGCTTCCAGGGGCTCGGGAAGTTAATTAAATACCATTTGGAGGCATTTAATGTTCGAGCAAAAACGGCTGATTTTCGACAAAAGAGATAACACCCCCCCATTACGTCATGCTTCAGAAATGTGGAAAATGGTCCGTTTTCAAATGTTTTATTTTTGAACGTCAGTTCACATTTGTAGGTGGATCATCAGTGTTAGAGCTAAAATTAGCATGTTTAAAGTGATTTTCATGCTTCCAGGGGCCCAAAACACAAGATTTATGGAATGGTTAAAAGTGCATGAAAATGGCCAATTTACTCACTCTGAGTTCTCAAAAAGGGTTTCTTCACCCCGGGAAGTTAATTAAATACCATTTGGAGGCATTTAATGTTCGAGCAAAAACGGCAGATTTTCGACAAAAGAGATAACACCCCCCCATTACGTCATGCTTCAGAAATGTGGAAAATGGTCCGTTTTCAAATGTTTTATTTTTGAACGTCAGTTCACATTTGTAGGTGGATCATCAGTGTTAGAGCTAAAATTAGCATGTTTAAAGTTATTTTCATGCTTCCAGGGGCTCTGGAAGTTAATTAAATACCATTTGGAGGCATTTAATGTTCGAGCAAAAACGGCTGATTTTCGACAAAAGAGATAACACCCCCCCATTACGTCATGCTTCAGAAATGTGGAAAATGGTCCGTTTTCAAATGTTTTATTTTTGAACGTCAGTTCACATTTGTAGGTGGATCATCAGTGTTAGAGCTAAAATTAGCATGTTTAAAGTGATTTTCATGCTTCCAGGGGCTCGGGAAGTTAATTAAATACCATTTGGAGGCATTTAATGTTCGAGCAAAAACGGCTGATTTTCGACAAAAGAGATAACACCCCCCCATTACGTCATGCTTCAGAAATGTGGAAAATGGTCCTTTTTCAAATGTTTTATTTTTGAACGTCAGTTCACATTTGTAGGTGGATCATCAGTGTTAGAGCTAAAATTAGCATGTTTAAAGTGATTTTCATGCTTCCAGGGGCCCAAAACACAAGATTAATGGAATGGTTAAAAGTGCATGAAAATGGCCAATTTACTCACTCTGAGTTCTCAAAAGGGGTTTCTTCACCCCGGGAAGTGAAATAAATACCATTTGGAGGCATTTAATGTTCGAGCAAAAACGGCTGATTTTCGACAAAAGAGATAACACCCCCCCATTACGTCATGCTTCAGAAATGTGGAAAATGGTCCGTTTTCAAATGTTTTATTTTTGAACGTCAGTTCACATTTGTAGGTGGATCATAAGTGTTAGAGCTAAAATTAGCATGTTTAAAGTGATTTTCATGCTTCCAGGGGCCCAAAACACAAGATTTATGGAATGGTTAAAAGTGCATGAAAATGGCCAATTTACTCACTCTGAGTTCTCAAAAAGGGTTTCTTCACCCCGGGAAGTTAATTAAATACCATTTGGAGGCATTTAATGTTCGAGCAAAAACGGCTGATTTTCGACAAAAGAGATAACACCCCCCCATTACGTCATGCTTCAGAAATGTGGAAAATGGTCCGTTTTCAAATGTTTTATTTTTGAACGTCAGTTCACATTTGTAGGTGGATCATCAGTGTTAGAGCTAAAATTAGCATGTTTAAAGTGATTTTCATGCTTCCAGGGGCTCGGGAAGTTAATTAAATACCATTTGGAGGCATTTAATGTTCGAGCAAAAACGGCTGATTTTCGACAAAAGAGATAACACCCCCCCATTACGTCATGCTTCAGAAATGTGGAAAATGGTCAGTTTTCAAATGTTTTATTTTTGAACGTCAGTTCACATTTGTAGGTGGATCATCAGTGTTGGAGCTAAAATTAGCATGTTTAAAGTGATTTTCATGCTTCCAGGGGCCCAAAACACAAGATTTATGGAATGGTTAAAAGTGCATGAAAATGGCCAATTTACTCACTCTGAGTTCTCAAAAAGGGTTTCTTCACCCCGGGAAGTGAAATAAATACCATTTGGAGGCATTTAATGTTCGAGCAAAAACGGCTGATTTTCGACAAAAGAGATAACACCCCCCCATTACGTCATGCTTCAGAAATGTGGAAAATGGTCCGTTTTCAAATGTTTTATTTTTGAACGTCAGTTCACATTTGTAGGTGGATCATCAGTGTTAGAGCTAAAATTAGCATGTTTAAAGTGATTTTCATGCTTCCAGGGGCTCGGGAAGTTAATTAAATACCATTTGGAGGCATTTAATGTTCGAGCAAAAACGGCTGATTTTCGACAAAAGAGATAACACCCCCCCATTACGTCATGCTTCAGAAATGTTGAAAATGGTCCGTTTTCAAATGTTTTATTTTTGAACGTCAGTTCACATTTGTAGGTGGATCATCAGTGTTAGAGCTAAAATTAGCATGTTTAAAGTGATTTTCATGCTTCCAGGGGCTCGGGAAGTGAAATAAATACCATTTGGAGGCATTTAATGTTCGAGCAAAAACGGCTGATTTTCGACAAAAGAGATAACACCCCCCCATTACGTCATGCTTCAGAAATGTGGAAAATGGTCCGTTTTCAAATGTTTTATTTTTGAACGTCAGTTCACATTTGTAGGTGGATCATCAGTGTTAGAGCTAAAATTAGCATGTTTAAAGTGATTTTCAAGCTTCCAGGGGCTCGGGAAGTTAATTAAATACCATTTGGAGGCATTTAATGTTCGAGCAAAAACGGCTGATTTTCGACAAAAGAGATAACACCCCCCATTACGTCATGCTTCAGAAATGTGGAAAATGGTCCGTTTTCAAATGTTTTATTTTTGAACGTCAGTTCACATTTGTAGGTGGATCATCAGTGTTAGAGCTAAAATTAGCATGTTTAAAGTGATTTTCATGCTTCCAGGGGCTCGGGAAGTGAAATAAATACCATTTGGAGGCATTTAATGTTCGAGCAAAAACGGCTGATTTTCGACAAAAGAGATAACACCCCCCCATTACGTCATGCTTCAGAAATGTGGAAAATGGTCCGTTTTCAAATGTTTTATTTTTGAACGTCAGTTCACATTTGTAGGTGGATCATCAGTGTTAGAGCTAAAATTAGCATGTTTAAAGTGATTTTCATGCTTCAAGGGGCCCAAAACACAAGATTTATGGAATGGTTAAAAGTGCATGAAAATGGCCAATTTACTCACTCTGAGTTCTCAAAAAGGGTTTCTTCACCCCGGGAAGTTAATTAAATACCATTTGGAGGCATTTAATGTTCGAGCAAAAACGGCTGATTTTCGACAAAAGAGATAACACCCCCCCCATTACGTCATGCTTCAGAATTGTGGAAAATGGTCCGTTTTCAAATGTTTTATTTTTGAACGTCAGTTCACATTTGTAGGTGGATCATCAGTGTTAGAGCTAAAATTAGCATGTTTAAAGTGATTTTCATGCTTCCAGGGGCTCGGGAAGTTAATTAAATACCATTTGGAGGCATTTAATGTTCGAGCAAAAACGGCTGATTTTCGACAAAAGAGATAACACCCCCCCATTACGTCATGCTTCAGAAATGTGGAAAATGGTCAGTTTTCAAATGTTTTATTTTTGAACGTCAGTTCACATTTGTAGGTGGATCATCAGTGTTGGAGCTAAAATTAGCATGTTTAAAGTGATTTTCATGCTTCCAGGGGCCCAAAACACAAGATTTATGGAATGGTTAAAAGTGCATGAAAATGGCCAATTTACTCACTCTGAGTTCTCAAAAAGGGTTTCTTCACCCCGGGAAGTGAAATAAATACCATTTGGAGGCATTTAATGTTCGAGCAAAAACGGCTGATTTTCGACAAAAGAGATAACACCCCCCCATTACGTCATGCTTCAGAAATGTGGAAAATGGTCCGTTTTCAAATGTTTTATTTTTGAACGTCAGTTCACATTTGTAGGTGGATCATCAGTGTTAGAGCTAAAATTAGCATGTTTAAAGTGATTTTCATGCTTCCAGGGGCTCGGGAAGTTAATTAAATACCATTTGGAGGCATTTAATGTTCGAGCAAAAACGGCTGATTTTCGACAAAAGAGATAACACCCCCCCATTACGTCATGCTTCAGAAATGTTGAAAATGGTCCGTTTTCAAATGTTTTATTTTTGAACGTCAGTTCACATTTGTAGGTGGATCATCAGTGTTAGAGCTAAAATTAGCATGTTTAAAGTGATTTTCATGCTTCCAGGGGCTCGGGAAGTGAAATAAATACCATTTGGAGGCATTTAATGTTCGAGCAAAAACGGCTGATTTTCGACAAAAGAGATAACACCCCCCCATTACGTCATGCTTCAGAAATGTGGAAAATGGTCCGTTTTCAAATGTTTTATTTTTGAACGTCAGTTCACATTTGTAGGTGGATCATCAGTGTTAGAGCTAAAATTAGCATGTTTAAAGTGATTTTCAAGCTTCCAGGGGCTCGGGAAGTTAATTAAATACCATTTGGAGGCATTTAATGTTCGAGCAAAAACGGCTGATTTTCGACAAAAGAGATAACACCCCCCATTACGTCATGCTTCAGAAATGTGGAAAATGGTCCGTTTTCAAATGTTTTATTTTTGAACGTCAGTTCACATTTGTAGGTGGATCATCAGTGTTAGAGCTAAAATTAGCATGTTTAAAGTGATTTTCATGCTTCCAGGGGCTCGGGAAGTGAAATAAATACCATTTGGAGGCATTTAATGTTCGAGCAAAAACGGCTGATTTTCGACAAAAGAGATAACACCCCCCCATTACGTCATGCTTCAGAAATGTGGAAAATGGTCCGTTTTCAAATGTTTTATTTTTGAACGTCAGTTCACATTTGTAGGTGGATCATCAGTGTTAGAGCTAAAATTAGCATGTTTAAAGTGATTTTCATGCATCAAGGGGCCCAAAACACAAGATTTATGGAATGGTTAAAAGTGCATGAAAATGGCCAATTTACTCACTCTGAGTTCTCAAAAAGGGTTTCTTCACCCCGGGAAGTTAATTAAATACCATTTGGAGGCATTTAATGTTCGAGCAAAAACGGCTGATTTTCGACAAAAGAGATAACACCCCCCCCATTACGTCATGCTTCAGAATTGTGGAAAATGGTCCGTTTTCAAATGTTTTATTTTTGAACGTCAGTTCACATTTGTAGGTGGATCATCAGTGTTAGAGCTAAAATTAGCATGTTTAAAGTGATTTTCATGCTTCCAGGGGCTCGGGAAGTTAATTAAATACCATTTGGAGGCATTTAATGTTCGAGCAAAAACGGCTGATTTTCGACAAAAGAGATAACACCCCCCCATTACGTCATGCTTCAGAAATGTGGAAAATGGTCCGTTTTCAAATGTTTTATTTTTGAACGTCAGTTCACATTTGTAGGTGGATCATCAGTGTTAGAGCTAAAATTAGCATGTTTAAAGTGATTTTCATGCTTCCAGGGGCCCAAAACACAAGATTTATGGAATGGTTAAAAGTGCATGAAAATGGCCAATTTACTCACTCTGAGTTCTCAAAAAGGGTTTCTTCACCCCGGGAAGTTAATTAAATACCATTTGGAGGCATTTAATGTTCGAGCAAAAACGGCAGATTTTCGACAAAAGAGATAACACCCCCCCATTACGTCATGCTTCAGAAATGTGGAAAATGGTCCGTTTTCAAATGTTTTATTTTTGAACGTCAGTTCACATTTGTAGGTGGATCATCAGTGTTAGAGCTAAAATTAGCATGTTTAAAGTTATTTTCATGCTTCCAGGGGCTCTGGAAGTTAATTAAATACCATTTGGAGGCATTTAATGTTCGAGCAAAAACGGCTGATTTTCGACAAAAGAGATAACACCCCCCCATTACGTCATGCTTCAGAAATGTGGAAAATGGTCCGTTTTCAAATGTTTTATTTTTGAACGTCAGTTCACATTTGTAGGTGGATCATCAGTGTTAGAGCTAAAATTAGCATGTTTAAAGTGATTTTGATGCTTCCAGGGGCCCAAAACACAAGATTTATGGAATGGTTAAAAGTGCATGAAAATGGCCAATTTACTCACTCTGAGTTCTCAAAAAGGGTTTCTTCACCCCGGGAAGTTAATTAAATACCATTTGGAGGCATTTAATGTTCGAGCAAAAACAACTGATTTTCGACAAAAGAGATAACACCCCCCCCATTACGTCATGCTTCAGAAATGTGGAAAATGGTCCGTTTTCAAATGTTTTATTTTTGAACGTCAGTTCACATTTGTAGGGGGATCATCAGTGTTAGAGCTAAAATTAGCATGTTTAAAGTGATTTTCATGCTTCCAGGGGCTCGGGAAGTTAATTAAATACCATTTGGAGGCATTTAATGTTCGAGCAAAAACGGCTGATTTTCGACAAAAGAGATAACATCCCCCCCATTACGTCATGCTTCAGAAATGTGGAAAATGGTCCGTTTTCAAATGTTTTATTTTTGAACGTCAGTTCACATTTGTAGGTGGATCATCAGTGTTAGAGCTAAAATTAGCATGTTTAAAGTGATTTTCATGCTTCCAGGGGCCCAAAACACAAGATTTATGGAATGGTTAAAAGTGCATGAAAATGGCCAATTTACTCACTCTGAGTTCTCAAAAAGGGTTTCTTCACCCCGGGAAGTTAATTAAATACCATTTGGAGGCATTTAATGTTCGAGCAAAAACGGCTGATTTTCGACAAAAGAGATAACACCCCCCCATTACGTCATGCTTCAGAAATGTGGAAAATGGTCCGTTTTCAAATGTTTTATTTTTGAACGTCAGTTCACATTTGTAGGTGGATCATCAGTGTTAGAGCTAAAATTAGCATGTTTAAAGTGATTTTCATGCTTCCAGGGGCTCGGGAAGTTAATTAAATACCATTTGGAGGCATTTAATGTTCGAGCAAAAACGGCTGATTTTCGACAAAAGAGATAACACCCCCCCATTACGTCATGCTTCAGAAATGTGGAAAATGGTCCGTTTTCAAATGTTTTATTTTTGAACGTCAGTTCACATTTGTAGGTGGATCATCAGTGTTAGAGCTAAAATTAGCATGTTTAAAGTGATTTTCATGCTTCCAGGGGCCCAAAACACAAGATTTATGGAATGGTTAAAAGTGCATGAAAATGGCCAATTTACTCACTCTGAGTTCTCAAAAAGGGTTTCTTCACCCCGGGAAGTGAAATAAATACCATTTGGAGGCATTTAATGTTCGAGCAAAAACGGCTGATTTTCGACAAAAGAGATAACACCCCCCCATTACGTCATGCTTCAGAAATGTGGAAAATGGCCCGTTTTCAAATGTTTTATTTTTGAACGTCAGTTCACATTTGTAGGTGGATCATAAGTGTTAGAGCTAAAATTAGCATGTTTAAAGTGATTTTCATGCTTCCAGGGGCCCAAAACACAAGATTTATGGAATGGTTAAAAGTGCATGAAAATGGCCAATTTACTCACTCTGAGTTCTCAAAAAGGGTTTCTTCACCCCGGGAAGTTAATTAAATACCATTTGGAGGCATTTAATGTTCGAGCAAAAACGGCTGATTTTCGACAAAAGAGATAACACCCCCCCATTACGTCATGCTTCAGAAATGTGGAAAATGGTCCGTTTTCAAATGTTTTATTTTTGAACGTCAGTTCACATTTGTAGGTGGATCATCAGTGTTAGAGCTAAAATTAGCATGTTTAAAGTGATTTTCATGCTTCCAGGGGCTCGGGAAGTTAATTAAATACCATTTGGAGGCATTTAATGTTCGAGCAAAAACGGCTGATTTTCGACAAAAGAGATAACACCCCCCCATTACGTCATGCTTCAGAAATGTGGAAAATGGTCCGTTTTCAAATGTTTTATTTTTGAACGTCAGTTCACATTTGTAGGTGGATCATAAGTGTTAGAGCTAAAATTAGCATGTTTAAAGTGATTTTCATGCTTCCAGGGGCCCAAAACACAAGATTTATGGAATGGTTAAAAGTGCATGAAAATGGCCAATTTACTCACTCTGAGTTCTCAAAAAGGGTTTCTTCACCCCGGGAAGTTAATTAAATACCATTTGGAGGCATTTAATGTTCGAGCAAAAACGGCTGATTTTCGACAAAAGAGATAACACCCCCCCATTACGTCATGCTTCAGAAATGTGGAAAATGGTCCGTTTTCAAATGTTTTATTTTTGAACGTCAGTTCACATTTGTAGGTGGATCATCAGTGTTAGAGCTAAAATTAGCATGTTTAAAGTGATTTTCATGCTTCCAGGGGCTCGGGAAGTTAATTAAATACCATTTGGAGGCATTTAATGTTCGAGCAAAAACGGCTGATTTTCGACAAAAGAGATAACACCCCCCCATTACGTCATGCTTCAGAAATGTGGAAAATGGTCAGTTTTCAAATGTTTTATTTTTGAACGTCAGTTCACATTTGTAGGTGGATCATCAGTGTTGGAGCTAAAATTAGCATGTTTAAAGTGATTTTCATGCTTCCAGGGGCCCAAAACACAAGATTTATGGAATGGTTAAAAGTGCATGAAAATGGCCAATTTACTCACTCTGAGTTCTCAAAAAGGGTTTCTTCACCCCGGGAAGTGAAATAAATACCATTTGGAGGCATTTAATGTTCGAGCAAAAACGGCTGATTTTCGACAAAAGAGATAACACCCCCCCATTACGTCATGCTTCAGAAATGTGGAAAATGGTCCGTTTTCAAATGTTTTATTTTTGAACGTCAGTTCACATTTGTAGGTGGATCATCAGTGTTAGAGCTAAAATTAGCATGTTTAAAGTGATTTTCATGCTTCCAGGGGCTCGGGAAGTTAATTAAATACCATTTGGAGGCATTTAATGTTCGAGCAAAAACGGCTGATTTTCGACAAAAGAGATAACACCCCCCCATTACGTCATGCTTCAGAAATGTTGAAAATGGTCCGTTTTCAAATGTTTTATTTTTGAACGTCAGTTCACATTTGTAGGTGGATCATCAGTGTTAGAGCTAAAATTAGCATGTTTAAAGTGATTTTCATGCTTCCAGGGGCTCGGGAAGTGAAATAAATACCATTTGGAGGCATTTAATGTTCGAGCAAAAACGGCTGATTTTCGACAAAAGAGATAACACCCCCCCATTACGTCATGCTTCAGAAATGTGGAAAATGGTCCGTTTTCAAATGTTTTATTTTTGAACGTCAGTTCACATTTGTAGGTGGATCATCAGTGTTAGAGCTAAAATTAGCATGTTTAAAGTGATTTTCAAGCTTCCAGGGGCTCGGGAAGTTAATTAAATACCATTTGGAGGCATTTAATGTTCGAGCAAAAACGGCTGATTTTCGACAAAAGAGATAACACCCCCCATTACGTCATGCTTCAGAAATGTGGAAAATGGTCCGTTTTCAAATGTTTTATTTTTGAACGTCAGTTCACATTTGTAGGTGGATCATCAGTGTTAGAGCTAAAATTAGCATGTTTAAAGTGATTTTCATGCTTCCAGGGGCTCGGGAAGTGAAATAAATACCATTTGGAGGCATTTAATGTTCGAGCAAAAACGGCTGATTTTCGACAAAAGAGATAACACCCCCCCATTACGTCATGCTTCAGAAATGTGGAAAATGGTCCGTTTTCAAATGTTTTATTTTTGAACGTCAGTTCACATTTGTAGGTGGATCATCAGTGTTAGAGCTAAAATTAGCATGTTTAAAGTGATTTTCATGCTTCAAGGGGCCCAAAACACAAGATTTATGGAATGGTTAAAAGTGCATGAAAATGGCCAATTTACTCACTCTGAGTTCTCAAAAAGGGTTTCTTCACCCCGGGAAGTTAATTAAATACCATTTGGAGGCATTTAATGTTCGAGCAAAAACGGCTGATTTTCGACAAAAGAGATAACACCCCCCCCATTACGTCATGCTTCAGAATTGTGGAAAATGGTCCGTTTTCAAATGTTTTATTTTTGAACGTCAGTTCACATTTGTAGGTGGATCATCAGTGTTAGAGCTAAAATTAGCATGTTTAAAGTGATTTTCATGCTTCCAGGGGCTCGGGAAGTTAATTAAATACCATTTGGAGGCATTTAATGTTCGAGCAAAAACGGCTGATTTTCGACAAAAGAGATAACACCCCCCCATTACGTCATGCTTCAGAAATGTGGAAAATGGTCAGTTTTCAAATGTTTTATTTTTGAACGTCAGTTCACATTTGTAGGTGGATCATCAGTGTTGGAGCTAAAATTAGCATGTTTAAAGTGATTTTCATGCTTCCAGGGGCCCAAAACACAAGATTTATGGAATGGTTAAAAGTGCATGAAAATGGCCAATTTACTCACTCTGAGTTCTCAAAAAGGGTTTCTTCACCCCGGGAAGTGAAATAAATACCATTTGGAGGCATTTAATGTTCGAGCAAAAACGGCTGATTTTCGACAAAAGAGATAACACCCCCCCATTACGTCATGCTTCAGAAATGTGGAAAATGGTCCGTTTTCAAATGTTTTATTTTTGAACGTCAGTTCACATTTGTAGGTGGATCATCAGTGTTAGAGCTAAAATTAGCATGTTTAAAGTGATTTTCATGCTTCCAGGGGCTCGGGAAGTTAATTAAATACCATTTGGAGGCATTTAATGTTCGAGCAAAAACGGCTGATTTTCGACAAAAGAGATAACACCCCCCCATTACGTCATGCTTCAGAAATGTTGAAAATGGTCCGTTTTCAAATGTTTTATTTTTGAACGTCAGTTCACATTTGTAGGTGGATCATCAGTGTTAGAGCTAAAATTAGCATGTTTAAAGTGATTTTCATGCTTCCAGGGGCTCGGGAAGTGAAATAAATACCATTTGGAGGCATTTAATGTTCGAGCAAAAACGGCTGATTTTCGACAAAAGAGATAACACCCCCCCATTACGTCATGCTTCAGAAATGTGGAAAATGGTCCGTTTTCAAATGTTTTATTTTTGAACGTCAGTTCACATTTGTAGGTGGATCATCAGTGTTAGAGCTAAAATTAGCATGTTTAAAGTGATTTTCAAGCTTCCAGGGGCTCGGGAAGTTAATTAAATACCATTTGGAGGCATTTAATGTTCGAGCAAAAACGGCTGATTTTCGACAAAAGAGATAACACCCCCCATTACGTCATGCTTCAGAAATGTGGAAAATGGTCCGTTTTCAAATGTTTTATTTTTGAACGTCAGTTCACATTTGTAGGTGGATCATCAGTGTTAGAGCTAAAATTAGCATGTTTAAAGTGATTTTCATGCTTCCAGGGGCTCGGGAAGTGAAATAAATACCATTTGGAGGCATTTAATGTTCGAGCAAAAACGGCTGATTTTCGACAAAAGAGATAACACCCCCCCATTACGTCATGCTTCAGAAATGTGGAAAATGGTCCGTTTTCAAATGTTTTATTTTTGAACGTCAGTTCACATTTGTAGGTGGATCATCAGTGTTAGAGCTAAAATTAGCATGTTTAAAGTGATTTTCATGCTTCAAGGGGCCCAAAACACAAGATTTATGGAATGGTTAAAAGTGCATGAAAATGGCCAATTTACTCACTCTGAGTTCTCAAAAAGGGTTTCTTCACCCCGGGAAGTTAATTAAATACCATTTGGAGGCATTTAATGTTCGAGCAAAAACGGCTGATTTTCGACAAAAGAGATAACACCCCCCCCATTACGTCATGCTTCAGAATTATGGAAAATGGTCCGTTTTCAAATGTTTTATTTTTGAACGTCAGTTCACATTTGTAGGTGGATCATCAGTGTTAGAGCTAAAATTAGCATGTTTAAAGTGATTTTCATGCTTCCAGGGGCTCGGGAAGTTAATTAAATACCATTTGGAGGCATTTAATGTTCGAGCAAAAACGGCTGATTTTCGACAAAAGAGATAACACCCCCCCATTACGTCATGCTTCAGAAATGTGGAAAATGGTCCGTTTTCAAATGTTTTATTTTTGAACGTCAGTTCACATTTGTAGGTGGATCATCAGTGTTAGAGCTAAAATTAGCATGTTTAAAGTGATTTTCATGCTTCCAGGGGCCCAAAACACAAGATTTATGGAATGGTTAAAAGTGCATGAAAATGGCCAATTTACTCACTCTGAGTTCTCAAAAAGGGTTTCTTCACCCCGGGAAGTTAATTAAATACCATTTGGAGGCATTTAATGTTCGAGCAAAAACGGCAGATTTTCGACAAAAGAGATAACACCCCCCCATTACGTCATGCTTCAGAAATGTGGAAAATGGTCCGTTTTCAAATGTTTTATTTTTGAACGTCAGTTCACATTTGTAGGTGGATCATCAGTGTTAGAGCTAAAATTAGCATGTTTAAAGTTATTTTCATGCTTCCAGGGGCTCTGGAAGTTAATTAAATACCATTTGGAGGCATTTAATGTTCGAGCAAAAACGGCTGATTTTCGACAAAAGAGATAACACCCCCCCATTACGTCATGCTTCAGAAATGTGGAAAATGGTCCGTTTTCAAATGTTTTATTTTTGAACGTCAGTTCACATTTGTAGGTGGATCATCAGTGTTAGAGCTAAAATTAGCATGTTTAAAGTGATTTTGATGCTTCCAGGGGCCCAAAACACAAGATTTATGGAATGGTTAAAAGTGCATGAAAATGGCCAATTTACTCACTCTGAGTTCTCAAAAAGGGTTTCTTCACCCCGGGAAGTTAATTAAATACCATTTGGAGGCATTTAATGTTCGAGCAAAAACAACTGATTTTCGACAAAAGAGATAACACCCCCCCCATTACGTCATGCTTCAGAAATGTGGAAAATGGTCCGTTTTCAAATGTTTTATTTTTGAACGTCAGTTCACATTTGTAGGGGGATCATCAGTGTTAGAGCTAAAATTAGCATGTTTAAAGTGATTTTCATGCTTCCAGGGGCTCGGGAAGTTAATTAAATACCATTTGGAGGCATTTAATGTTCGAGCAAAAACGGCTGATTTTCGACAAAAGAGATAACATCCCCCCCATTACGTCATGCTTCAGAAATGTGGAAAATGGTCCGTTTTCAAATGTTTTATTTTTGAACGTCAGTTCACATTTGTAGGTGGATCATCAGTGTTAGAGCTAAAATTAGCATGTTTAAAGTGATTTTCATGCTTCCAGGGGCCCAAAACACAAGATTTATGGAATGGTTAAAAGTGCATGAAAATGGCCAATTTACTCACTCTGAGTTCTCAAAAAGGGTTTCTTCACCCCGGGAAGTTAATTAAATACCATTTGGAGGCATTTAATGTTCGAGCAAAAACGGCTGATTTTCGACAAAAGAGATAACACCCCCCCATTACGTCATGCTTCAGAAATGTGGAAAATGGTCCATTTTCAAATGTTTTATTTTTGAACGTCAGTTCACATTTGTAGGTGGATCATCAGTGTTAGAGCTAAAATTAGCATGTTTAAAGTGATTTTCATGCTTCCAGGGGCTCGGGAAGTTAATTAAATACCATTTGGAGGCATTTAATGTTCGAGCAAAAACGGCTGATTTTCGACAAAAGAGATAACACCCCCCCATTACGTCATGCTTCAGAAATGTGGAAAATGGTCCGTTTTCAAATGTTTTATTTTTGAACGTCAGTTCACATTTGTAGGTGGATCATCAGTGTTAGAGCTAAAATTAGCATGTTTAAAGTGATTTTCATGCTTCCAGGGGCCCAAAACACAAGATTTATGGAATGGTTAAAAGTGCATGAAAATGGCCAATTTACTCACTCTGAGTTCTCAAAAAGGGTTTCTTCACCCCGGGAAGTGAAATAAATACCATTTGGAGGCATTTAATGTTCGAGCAAAAACGGCTGATTTTCGACAAAAGAGATAACACCCCCCCATTACGTCATGCTTCAGAAATGTGGAAAATGGCCCGTTTTCAAATGTTTTATTTTTGAACGTCAGTTCACATTTGTAGGTGGATCATAAGTGTTAGAGCTAAAATTAGCATGTTTAAAGTGATTTTCATGCTTCCAGGGGCCCAAAACACAAGATTTATGGAATGGTTAAAAGTGCATGAAAATGGCCAATTTACTCACTCTGAGTTCTCAAAAAGGGTTTCTTCACCCAGGGAAGTTAATTAAATACCATTTGGAGGCATTTAATGTTCGAGCAAAAACGGCTGATTTTCGACAAAAGAGATAACACCCCCCCATTACGTCATGCTTCAGAAATGTGGAAAATGGTCCGTTTTCAAATGTTTTATTTTTGAACGTCAGTTCACATTTGTAGGTGGATCATCAGTGTTAGAGCTAAAATTAGCATGTTTAAAGTGATTTTCATGCTTCCAGGGGCTCGGGAAGTTAATTAAATACCATTTGGAGGCATTTAATGTTCGAGCAAAAACGGCTGATTTTCGACAAAAGAGATAACACCCCCCCATTACGTCATGCTTCAGAAATGTGGAAAATGGTCCGTTTTCAAATGTTTTATTTTTGAACGTCAGTTCACATTTGTAGGTGGATCATCAGTGTTAGAGCTAAAATTAGCATGTTTAAAGTGATTTTCATGCTTCCAGGGGCCCAAAACACAAGATTTATGGAATGGTTAAAAGTGCATGAAAATGGCCAATTTACTCACTCTGAGTTCTCAAAAAGGGTTTCTTCACCCCGGGAAGTGAAATAAATACCATTTGGAGGCATTTAATGTTCGAGCAAAAACGGCTGATTTTCGACAAAAGAGATAACACCCCCCCATTACGTCATGCTTCAGAAATGTGGAAAATGGTCCGTTTTCAAATGTTTTATTTTTGAACGTCAGTTCACATTTGTAGGTGGATCATCAGTGTTAGAGCTAAAATTAGCATGTTTAAAGTGATTTTCATGCTTCCAGGGGCTCGGGAAGTTAATTAAATACCATTTGGAGGCATTTAATGTTCGAGCAAAAACGGCTGATTTTCGACAAAAGAGATAACACCCCCCCATTACGTCATGCTTCAGAAATGTTGAAAATGGTCCGTTTTCAAATGTTTTATTTTTGAACGTCAGTTCACATTTGTAGGGGATCATCAGTGTTAGAGCTAAAATTAGCATGTTTAAAGTGATTTTCATGCTTCCAGGGGCTCGGGAAGTGAAATAAATACCATTTGGAGGCATTTAATGTTCGAGCAAAAACGGCTGATTTTCGACAAAAGAGATAACACCCCCCCATTACGTCATGCTTCAGAAATGTGGAAAATGGTCCGTTTTCAAATGTTTTATTTTTGAACGTCAGTTCACATTTGTAGGTGGATCATCAGTGTTAGAGCTAAAATTAGCATGTTTAAAGTGATTTTCATGCTTCCAGGGGCTCGGGAAGTTAATTAAATACCATTTGGAGGCATTTAATGTTCGAGCAAAAACGGCTGATTTTCGACAAAAGAGATAACACCCCCCCATTACGTCATGCTTCAGAAATGTGGAAAATGGTCCGTTTTCAAATGTTTTATTTTTGAACGTCAGTTCACATTTGTAGGTGGATCATCAGTGTTAGAGCTAAAATTAGCATGTTTAAAGTGATTTTCATGCTTCCAGGGGCCCAAAACACAAGATTTATGGAATGGTTAAAAGTGCATGAAAATGGCCAATTTACTCACTCTGAGTTCTCAAAAAGGGTTTCTTCACCCCGGGAAGTGAAATAAATACCATTTGGAGGCATTTAATGTTCGAGCAAAAACGGCTGATTTTCGACAAAAGAGATAACACCCCCCCATTACGTCATGCTTCAGAAATGTGGAAAATGGTCCGTTTTCAAATGTTTTATTTTTGAACGTCAGTTCACATTTGTAGGTGGATCATCAGTGTTAGAGCTAAAATTAGCATGTTTAAAGTGATTTTCATGCTTCCAGGGGCTCGGGAAGTTAATTAAATACCATTTGGAGGCATTTAATGTTCGAGCAAAAACGGCTGATTTTCGACAAAAGAGATAACACCCCCCCATTACGTCATGCTTCAGAAATGTTGAAAATGGTCCGTTTTCAAATGTTTTATTTTTGAACGTCAGTTCACATTTGTAGGGGATCATCAGTGTTAGAGCTAAAATTAGCATGTTTAAAGTGATTTTCATGCTTCCAGGGGCTCGGGAAGTGAAATAAATACCATTTGGAGGCATTTAATGTTCGAGCAAAAACGGCTGATTTTCGACAAAAGAGATAACACCCCCCCATTACGTCATGCTTCAGAAATGTGGAAAATGGTCCGTTTTCAAATGTTTTATTTTTGAACGTCAGTTCACATTTGTAGGTGGATCATCAGTGTTAGAGCTAAAATTAGCATGTTTAAAGTGATTTTCATGCTTCCAGGGGCTCGGGAAGTTAATTAAATACCATTTGGAGGCATTTAATGTTCGAGCAAAAACGGCTGATTTTCGACAAAAGAGATAACACCCCCCCATTACGTCATGCTTCAGAAATGTGGAAAATGGTCCGTTTTCAAATGTTTTATTTTTGAACATCAGTTCACATTTGTAGGTGGATCATCAGTGTTAGAGCTAAAATTAGCATGTTTAAAGTGATTTTCATGCTTCCAGGGGCTCGGGAAGTGAAATAAATACCATTTGGAGGCATTTAATGTTCGAGCAAAAACGGCTGATTTTCGACAAAAGAGATAACACCCCCCCATTACGTCATGCTTCAGAAATGTGGAAAATGGTCCGTTTTCAAATGTTTTATTTTTGAACGTCAGTTCACATTTGTAGGTGGATCATCAGTGTTAGAGCTAAAATTAGCATGTTTAAAGTGATTTTCATGCTTCCAGGGGCCCAAAACACAAGATTTATGGAATAGTTAAAAGTGCATGAAAATGGCCAATTTACTCACTCTGAGTTCTCAAAAAGGGTTTCTTCACCCCGGGAAGTTAATTAAATACCATTTGGAGGCATTTAATGTTCGAGCAAAAACGGCTGATTTTCGACAAAAGAGATAACACCCCCCCATTACGTCATGCTTCAGAAATGTGGAAAATGGTCCGTTTTCAAATGTTTTATTTTTGAACGTCAGTTCACATTTGTAGGTGGATCATCAGTGTTAGAGCTAAAATTAGCATGTTTAAAGTGATTTTCATGCTTCCAGGGGCTCGGGAAGTCAAATAAATACCATTTGGAGGCATTTAATGTTCGAGCAAAAACGGCTGATTTTCGACAAAAGAGATAACACCCCCCCATTACGTCATGCTTCAGAAATGTGGAAAATGGTCCGTTTTCAAATGTTTTATTTTTGAACGTCAGTTCACATTTGGAGGTGGATCATCAGTGTTAGAGCTAAAATTAGCATGTTTAAAGTGATTTTCATGCTTCCAGGGGCCCAAAACACAAGATTTATGGAATGGTTAAAAGTGCATGAAAATGGCCAATTTACTCACTCTGAGTTCTCAAAAAGGGTTTCTTCACCCCGGGAAGTGAAATAAATACCATTTGGAGGCATTTAATGTTCGAGCAAAAACGGCTGATTTTCGAAAAAAAGAGATAACACCCCCCCATTACGTCATGCTTCAGAAATGTGGAAAATGGTCCGTTTTCAAATGTTTTATTTTTGAACGTCAGTTCACATTTGTAGGTGGATCATCAGTGTTAGAGCTAAAATTAGCATGTTTAAAGTGATTTTCATGCTTCCAGGGGCTCGGGAAGTTAATTAAATACCATTTGGAGGCATTTAATGTTCGAGCAAAAACGGCTGATTTTCGACAAAAGAGATAACACCCCCCCCATTACGTCATGCTTCAGAAATGTGGAAAATGGTCCGTTTTCAAATGTTTTATTTTTGAACGTCAGTTCACATTTGTAGGTGGATCATCAGTGTTAGAGCTAAAATTAGCATGTTTAAAGTGATTTTCATGCTTCCAGGGGCTCGGGAAGTTAATTAAATACCATTTGGAGGCATTTAATGTTCGAGCAAAAACGGCTGATTTTCGACAAAAGAGATAACACCCCCCCCATTACGTCATGCTTCAGAAATGTGGAAAATGGTCCGTTTTCAAATGTTTTATTTTTGAACGTCAGTTCACATTTGTAGGTGGATCATCAGTGTTAGAGCTAAAATTAGCATGTTTAAAGTGATTTTCATGCTTCCAGGGGCTCGGGAAGTGAAATAAATACCATTTGGAGGCATTTAATGTTCGAGCAAAAACGGCAGATTTTCGACAAAAGAGATAACACCCCCCCATTACGTCATGCTTCAGAAATGTGGAAAATGGTCCGTTTTCAAATGTTTTATTTTTGAACGTCAGTTCACATTTGTAGGTGGATCATCAGTGTTAGAGCTAAAATTAGCATGTTTAAAGTGATTTTCATGCTTCCAGGGGCTCGGGAAGTTAATTAAATACCATTTGGAGGCATTTAATGTTCGAGCAAAAACGGCTGATTTTCGACAAAAGAGATAACACCCCCCCATTACGTCATGCTTCAGAAATGTGGAAAATGGTCCGTTTTCAAATGTTTTATTTTTGAACGTCAGTTCACATTTGTAGGTGGATCATCAGTGTTAGAGCTAAAATTAGCATGTTTAAAGTGATTTTCATGCTTCCAGGGGCCCAAAACACAAGATTAATGGAATGGTTAAAAGTGCATGAAAATGGCCAATTTACTCACTCTGAGTTCTCAAAAAGGGTTTCTTCACCCCGGGAAGTTAATACCATTTGGAGGCATTTAATGTTCGAGCAAAAACGGCTGATTTTCGACAAAAGAGATAACACCCCCCTCATTACGTCATGCTTCAGAAATGTGGAAAATGGTCCGTTTTCAAATGTTTTATTTTTGAACGTCAGTTCACATTTGTAGGTGGATCATCAGTGTTAGAGCTAAAATTAGCATGTTTAAAGTGATTTTCATGCTTCCAGGGGCTCGGGAAGTTAATTAAATACCATTTGGAGGCATTTAATGTTCGAGCAAAAACGGATGATTTTCGAGAAAAGAGATAACACCCCCCCATTACGTCATGCTTCAGAAATGTGGAAAATGGTCCGTTTTCAAATGTTTTATTTTTGAACGTCAGTTCACATTTGTAGGTGGATCATCAGTGTTAGAGCTAAAATTAGCATGTTTAAAGTGATTTTCATGCTTCCAGGGGCCCAAAACACAAGATTTATGGAATGGTTAAAAGTGCATGAAAATGGCCAATTTACTCACTCTGAGTTCTCAAAAGGGTTTCTTCACCCCGGGAAGTGAAATAAATACCATTTGGGGGCATTTAATGTTCGAGCAAAAACGGCTGATTTTCGACAAAAGAGATAACACCCCCCCATTACGTCATGCTTCAGAAATGTGGAAAATGGTCCGTTTTCAAATGTTTTATTTTTGAACGTCAGTTCACATTTGTAGGTGGATCATCAGTGTTAGAGCTAAAATTAGCATGTTTAAAGTGATTTTCATGCTTCCAGGGGCTCGGGAAGTTAATTAAATACCATTTGGAGGCATTTAATGTTCGAGCAAAAACGGCTGATTTTCGACAAAAGAGATAACACCCCCCCATTACGTCATGCTTCAGAAATGTGGAAAATGGTCCGTTTTCAAATGTTTTATTTTTGAACGTCAGTTCACATTTGTAGGTGGATCATCAGTGTTAGAGCTAAAATTAGCATGTTTAAAGTGATTTTCATGCTTCCAGGGGCTCGGGAAGTGAAATAAATACCATTTGGAGGCATTTAATGTTCGAGCAAAAACGGCTGATTTTCGACAAAAGAGATAACACCCCCCCATTACGTCATGCTTCAGAAATGTGGAAAATGGTCCGTTTTCAAATGTTTTATTTTTGAACGTCAGTTCACATTTGTAGGTGGATCATCAGTGTTAGAGCTAAAATTAGCATGTTTAAAGTGATTTTCATGCTTCCAGGGGCTCGGGAAGTTAATTAAATACCATTTGGAGGCATTTAATGTTCGAGCAAAAACGGCTGATTTTCGACAAAAGAGATAACACCCCCCCATTACGTCATGCTGCAGAAATGTGGAAAATGGTCCGTTTTCAAATGTTTTATTTTTGAACGTCAGTTCACATTTGTAGGTGGATCATCAGTGTTAGAGCTAAAATTAGCATGTTTAAAGTGATTTTCATGCTTCCAGGGGCCCAAAACACAAGATTTATGGAATGGGTAAAAGTGCATGAAAATGGCCAATTTACTCACTCTGAGTTCTCAAAAAGGGTTTCTTCACCCCGGGAAGTGAAATAAATACCATTTGGAGGCATTTAATGTTCGAGCAAAAACGGCTGATTTTCGACAAAAGAGATAACACCCCCCCATTACGTCATGCTTCAGAAATGTGGAAAATGGTCCGTTTTCAAATGTTTTATTTTTGAACGTCAGTTCACATTTGTAGGTGGATCATCAGTGTTAGAGCTAAAATTAGCATGTTTAAAGTGATTTTCATGCTTCCAGGGGCTCGGGAAGTTAATTAAATACCATTTGGAGGCATTTAATGTTCGAGCAAAAACGGCTGATTTTCGACAAAAGAGATAACACCCCCCCATTACGTCATGCTTCAGAAATGTGGAAAATGGTCCGTTTTCAAATGTTTTATTTTTGAACGTCAGTTCACATTTGTAGGTGGATCATCAGTGTTAGAGCTAAAATTAGCATGTTTAAAGTGATTTTCATGCTTCCAGGGGCCCAAAACACAAGATCAATGGAATGGTTAAAAGTGCATGAAAATGGCCAATTTACTCACTCTGAGTTCTCAAAAAGGGTTTCTTCACCCCGGGAAGTGAAATAAATACCATTTGGAGGCATTTAATGTTCGAGCAAAAACGGCTGATTTTCGACAAAAGAGATAACACCCCCCCATTACGTCATGCTTCAGAAATGTGGAAAATGGTCCGTTTTCAAATGTTTTATTTTTGAACGTCAGTTCACATTTGTAGGTGGATCATCAGTGTTAGAGCTAAAATTAGCATGTTTAAAGTGATTTTCATGCTTCCAGGGGCTCGGGAAGTTAATTAAATACTATTTGGAGGCATTTAATGTTCGAGCAAAAACGGCTGATTTTCGACAAAAGAGATAACACCCCCCCCATTACGTCATGCTTCAGAAATGTGGAAAATGGTCTGTTTTCAAATGTTTTATTTTTGAACGTCAGTTCACATTTGTAGGTGGATCATCAGTGTTAGAGCTAAAATTAGCATGTTTAAAGTGATTTTCATGCTTCCAGGGGCTCGGGAATTAATTAAATACCATTTGGAGGCATTTAATGTTCGAGCAAAAACGGCTGATTTTCGACAAAAGAGATAACACCCCCCCATTACGTCATGCTTCAGAAATGTGGAAAATGGTCCGTTTTCAAATGTTTTATTTTTGAACGTCAGTTCACATTTGTAGGTGGATCATCAGTGTTAGAGCTAAAATTAGCATGTTTAAAGTGATTTTCATGCTTCCAGGGGCTCGGGAAGTGAAATAAATACCATTTGGAGGCATTTAATGTTCGAGCAAAAACGGCTGATTTTCGACAAAAGAGATAACACCCCCCCATTACGTCATGCTTCAGAAATGTGGAAAATGGTCCGTTTTCAAATGTTTTATTTTTGAACGTCAGTTCACATTTGTAGGTGGATCATCAGTGTTAGAGCTAAAATTAGCATGTTTAAAGTGATTTTCATGCTTCCAGGGGCTCGGGAAGTTAATTAAATACCATTTGGAGGCATTTAATGTTCGAGCAAAAACGGCTGATTTTCGACAAAAGAGATAACACCCCCCCATTACGTCATGCTGCAGAAATGTGGAAAATGGTCCGTTTTCAAATGTTTTATTTTTGAACGTCAGTTCACATTTGTAGGTGGATCATCAGTGTTAGAGCTAAAATTAGCATGTTTAAAGTGATTTTCATGCTTCCAGGGGCCCAAAACACAAGATTTATGGAATGGGTAAAAGTGCATGAAAATGGCCAATTTACTCACTCTGAGTTCTCAAAAAGGGTTTCTTCACCCCGGGAAGTGAAATAAATACCATTTGGAGGCATTTAATGTTCGAGCAAAAACGGCTGATTTTCGACAAAAGAGATAACACCCCCCCATTACGTCATGCTTCAGAAATGTGGAAAATGGTCCGTTTTCAAATGTTTTATTTTTGAACGTCAGTTCACATTTGTAGGTGGATCATCAGTGTTAGAGCTAAAATTAGCATGTTTAAAGTGATTTTCATGCTTCCAGGGGCTCGGGAAGTTAATTAAATACCATTTGGAGGCATTTAATGTTCGAGCAAAAACGGCTGATTTTCGACAAAAGAGATAACACCCCCCCATTACGTCATGCTTCAGAAATGTGGAAAATGGTCCGTTTTCAAATGTTTTATTTTTGAACGTCAGTTCACATTTGTAGGTGGATCATCAGTGTTAGAGCTAAAATTAGCATGTTTAAAGTGATTTTCATGCTTCCAGGGGCTCGGGAATTAATTAAATACCATTTGGAGGCATTTAATGTTCGAGCAAAAACGGCTGATTTTCGACAAAAGAGATAACACCCCCCCATTACGTCATGCTTCAGAAATGTGGAAAATGGTCCGTTTTCAAATGTTTTATTTTTGAACGTCAGTTCACATTTGTAGGTGGATCATCAGTGTTAGAGCTAAAATTAGCATGTTTAAAGTGATTTTCATGCTTCCAGGGGCTCGGGAAGTGAAATAAATACCATTTGGAGGCATTTAATGTTCGAGCAAAAACGGCTGATTTTCGACAAAAGAGATAACACCCCCCCATTACGTCATGCTTCAGAAATGTGGAAAATGGTCCGTTTTCAAATGTTTTATTTTTGAACGTCAGTTCACATTTGTAGGTGGATCATCAGTGTTAGAGCTAAAATTAGCATGTTTAAAGTGATTTTCATGCTTCCAGGGGCTCGGGAAGTTAATTAAATACCATTTGGAGGCATTTAATGTTCGAGCAAAAACGGCTGATTTTCGACAAAAGAGATAACACCCCCCCATTACGTCATGCTTCAGAAATGTGGAAAATGGTCCGTTTTCAAATGTTTTATTTTTGAACGTCAGTTCACATTTGTAGGTGGATCATCAGTGTTAGAGCTAAAATTAGCATGTTTAAAGTGATTTTCATGCTTCCAGGGGCCCAAAACACAAGATTTATGGAATGGTTAAAAGTGCATGAAAATGGCCAATTTACTCACTCTGAGTTCTCAAAAAGGGTTTCTTCACCCCGGGAAGTTAATTAAATACCATTTGGAGGCATTTAATGTTCGAGCAAAAACGGCTGATTTTCGACAAAAGAGATAACACCCCCCCATTACGTCATGCTTCAGAAATGTGGAAAATGGTCCGTTTTCAAATGTTTTATTTTTGAACGTCAGTTCACATTTGTAGGTGGATCATCAGTGTTAGAGCTAAAATTAGCATGTTTAAAGTGATTTTCATGCTTCCAGGGGCTCGGGAAGTTAATTAAATACCATTTGGAGGCATTTAATGTCCGAGCAAAAACGGCTGATTTTCGACAAAAGAGATAACACCCCCCCATTACGTCATGCTTCAGAAATGTGGAAAATGGTCCGTTTTCAAATGTTTTATTTTTGAACGTCAGTTCACATTTGTAGGTGGATCATCAGTGTTAGAGCTAAAATTAGCATGTTTAAAGTGATTTTCATGCTTCCAGGGGCCCAAAACACAAGATTAATGGAATGGTTAAAAGTGCATGAAAATGGCCAATTTACTCACTCTGAGTTCTCAAAAAGGGTTTCTTCACCCCGGGAAGTGAAATAAATACCATTTGGAGGCATTTAATGTTCGAGCAAAAACGGCTGATTTTCGACAAAAGAGATAACACCCCCCAATTACGTCATGCTTCAGAAATGTGGAAAATGGTCCGTTTTCAAATGTTTTATTTTTGAACGTCAGTTCACATTTGTAGGTGGATCATCAGTGTTAGAGCTAAAATTAGCATGTTTAAAGTGATTTTCATGCTTCCAGGGGCCCAAAACACAAGATTTATGGAATGGTTAAAAGTGCATGAAAATGGCCAATTTACTCACTCTGAGTTCTCAAAAAGGGTTTCTTCACCCCGGGAAGTTAATTAAATACCATTTGGAGGCATTTAATGTTCGAGCAAAAACGGCTGATTTTCGACAAAAGAGATAACACCCCCCCCCATTACGTCATGCTTCAGAAATGTGGAAAATGGTCCGTTTTCAAATGTTTTATTTTTGAACGTCAGTTCACATTTGTAGGTGGATCATCAGTGTTAGAGCTAAAATTAGCATGTTTAAAGTGATTTTCATGCTTCCAGGGGCCCAAAACACAAGATTTATGGAATGGTTAAAAGTGCATGAAAATGGCCAATTTACTCACTCTGAGTTCTCAAAAAGGGTTTCTTCACCCCGGGAAGTTAATTAAATACCATTTGGAGGCATTTAATGTTCGAGCAAAAACGGCTGATTTTCGACAAAAGAGATAACACCCCCCCATTACGTCATGCTTCAGAAATGTGGAAAATGGTCCGTTTTCAAATGTTTTATTTTTGAACGTCAGTTCACATTTGTAGGTGGATCATCAGTGTTAGAGCTAAAATTAGCATGTTTAAAGTGATTTTCATGCTTCCAGGGGCCCAAAACACAAGATTAATGGAATGGTTAAAAGTGCATGAAAATGGCCAATTTACTCACTCTGAGTTCTCAAAAAGGGTTTCTTCACCCCGGGAAGTGAAATAAATACCATTTGGAGGCATTTAATGTTCGAGCAAAAACGGCTGATTTTCGACAAAAGAGATAACACCCCCCCATTACGTCATGCTTCAGAAATGTGGAAAATGGTCCGTTTTCAAATGTTTTATTTTTGAACGTCAGTTCACATTTGTAGGTGGATCATCAGTGTTAGAGCTAAAATTAGCATGTTTAAAGTGATTTTCATGCTTCCAGGGGCTCGGGAATTAATTAAATACCATTTGGAGGCATTTAATGTTCGAGCAAAAACGGCTGATTTTCGACAAAAGAGATAACACCCCCCCATTACGTCATGCTTCAGAAATGTGGAAAATGGTCCGTTTTCAAATGTTTTATTTTTGAACGTCAGTTCACATTTGTAGGTGGATCATCAGTGTTAGAGCTAAAATTAGCATGTTTAAAGTGATTTTCATGCTTCCAGGGGCTCGGGAAGTGAAATAAATACCATTTGGAGGCATTTAATGTTCGAGCAAAAACGGCTGATTTTCGACAAAAGAGATAACACCCCCCCCATTACGTCATGCTTCAGAAATGTGGAAAATGGTCCGTTTTCAAATGTTTTATTTTTGAACATCAGTTCACATTTGTAGGTGGATCATCAGTGTTAGAGCTAAAATTAGCATGTTTAAAGTGATTTTCATGCTTCCAGGGGCTCGGGAAGTGAAATAAATACCATTTGGAGGCATTTAATGTTCGAGCAAAAACGGCTGATTTTCGACAAAAGAGATAACACCCCCCCATTACGTCATGCTTCAGAAATGTGGAAAATGGTCCGTTTTCAAATGTTTTATTTTTGAACGTCAGTTCACATTTGTAGGTGGATCATCAGTGTTAGAGCTAAAATTAGCATGTTTAAAGTGATTTTCATGCTTCCAGGGGCCCAAAACACAAGATTTATGGAATGGTTAAAAGTGCATGAAAATGGCCAATTTACTCACTCTGAGTTCTCAAAAAGGGTTTCTTCACCCCGGGAAGTGAAATAAATACCATTTGGGGGCATTTAATGTTCGAGCAAAAACGGCTGATTTTCGACAAAAGAGATAACACCCCCCCATTACGTCATGCTTCAGAAATGTGGAAAATGGTCAGTTTTCAAATGTTTTATTTTTGAACGTCAGTTCACATTTGTAGGTGGATCATCAGTGTTAGAGCTAAAATTAGCATGTTTAAAGTGATTTTCATGCTTCCAGGGGCTCGGGAAGTTAATTAAATACCATTTGGAGGCATTTAATGTTCGAGCAAAAACGGCTGATTTTCGACAAAAGAGATAACACCCCCCCATTACGTCATGCTTCAGAAATGTGGAAAATGGTCCGTTTTCAAATGTTTTATTTTTGAACGTCAGTTCACATTTGTAGGTGGATCATCAGTGTTAGAGCTAAAATTAGCATGTTTAAAGTGATTTTCATGCTTCCAGGGGCCCAAAACACAAGATTAATGGAATGGTTAAAAGTGCATGAAAATGGCCAATTTACTCACTCTGAGTTCTCAAAAAGGGTTTCTTCACCCCGGGAAGTGAAATAAATACCATTTGGAGGCATTTAATGTTCGAGCAAAAACGGCTGATTTTCGACAAAAGAGATAACACCCCCCCATTACGTCATGCTTCAGAAATGTGGAAAATGGTCCGTTTTCAAATGTTTTATTTTTGAACGTCAGTTCACATTTGTAGGTGGATCATCAGTGTTAGAGCTAAAATTAGCATGTTTAAAGTGATTTTCATGCTTCCAGGGGCTCGGGAATTAATTAAATACCATTTGGAGGCATTTAATGTTCGAGCAAAAACGGCTGATTTTCGACAAAAGAGATAACACCCCCCCATTACGTCATGCTTCAGAAATGTGGAAAATGGTCCGTTTTCAAATGTTTTATTTTTGAACGTCAGTTCACATTTGTAGGTGGATCATCAGTGTTAGAGCTAAAATTAGCATGTTTAAAGTGATTTTCATGCTTCCAGGGGCTCGGGAAGTGAAATAAATACCATTTGGAGGCATTTAATGTTCGAGCAAAAACGGCTGATTTTCGACAAAAGAGATAACACCCCCCCCATTACGTCATGCTTCAGAAATGTGGAAAATGGTCCGTTTTCAAATGTTTTATTTTTGAACATCAGTTCACATTTGTAGGTGGATCATCAGTGTTAGAGCTAAAATTAGCATGTTTAAAGTGATTTTCATGCTTCCAGGGGCTCGGGAAGTGAAATAAATACCATTTGGAGGCATTTAATGTTCGAGCAAAAACGGCTGATTTTCGACAAAAGAGATAACACCCCCCCATTACGTCATGCTTCAGAAATGTGGAAAATGGTCCGTTTTCAAATGTTTTATTTTTGAACGTCAGTTCACATTTGTAGGTGGATCATCAGTGTTAGAGCTAAAATTAGCATGTTTAAAGTGATTTTCATGCTTCCAGGGGCCCAAAACACAAGATTTATGGAATGGTTAAAAGTGCATGAAAATGGCCAATTTACTCACTCTGAGTTCTCAAAAAGGGTTTCTTCACCCCGGGAAGTGAAATAAATACCATTTGGGGGCATTTAATGTTCGAGCAAAAACGGCTGATTTTCGACAAAAGAGATAACACCCCCCCATTACGTCATGCTTCAGAAATGTGGAAAATGGTCCGTTTTCAAATGTTTTATTTTTGAACGTCAGTTCACATTTGTAGGTGGATCATCAGTGTTAGAGCTAAAATTAGCATGTTTAAAGTGATTTTCATGCTTCCAGGGGCTCGGGAAGTTAATTAAATACCATTTGGAGGCATTTAATGTTCGAGCAAAAACGGCTGATTTTCGACAAAAGAGATAACACCCCCCCATTACGTCATGCTTCAGAAATGTGGAAAATGGTCCGTTTTCAAATGTTTTATTTTTGAACGTCAGTTCACATTTGTAGGTGGATCATCAGTGTTAGAGCTAAAATTAGCATGTTTAAAGTGATTTTCATGCTTCCAGGGGCTCGGGAAGTTAATTAAATACCATTTGGAGGCATTTAATGTTCGAGCAAAAACGGCTGATTTTCGACAAAAGAGATAACACCCCCCCATTACGTCATGCTTCAGAAATGTGGAAAATGGTCCGTTTTCAAATGTTTTATTTTTGAACGTCAGTTCACATTTGTAGGTGGATCATCAGTGTTAGAGCTAAAATTAGCATGTTTAAAGTGATTTTCATGCTTCCAGGGGCCCAAAACACAAGATTAATGGAATGGTTAAAAGTGCATGAAAATGGCCAATTTACTCACTCTGAGTTCTCAAAAAGGGTTTCTTCACCCCGGGAAGTGAAATAAATACCATTTGGAGGCATTTAATGTTCGAGCAAAAACGGCTGATTTTCGACAAAAGAGATAACACCCCCCCATTACGTCATGCTTCAGAAATGTGGAAAATGGTCCGTTTTCAAATGTTTTATTTTTGAACGTCAGTTCACATTTGTAGGTGGATCATCAGTGTTAGAGCTAAAATTAGCATGTTTAAAGTGATTTTCATGCTTCCAGGGGCTCGGGAAGTTAATTAAATACTATTTGGAGGCATTTAATGTTCGAGCAAAAACGGCTGATTTTCGACAAAAGAGATAACACCCCCCCCATTACGTCATGCTTCAGAAATGTGGAAAATGGTCTGTTTTCAAATGTTTTATTTTTGAACGTCAGTTCACATTTGTAGGTGGATCATCAGTGTTAGAGCTAAAATTAGCATGTTTAAAGTGATTTTCATGCTTCCAGGGGCTCGGGAATTAATTAAATACCATTTGGAGGCATTTAGTGTTCGAGCAAAAACGGCTGATTTTCGACAAAAGAGATAACACCCCCCCATTACGTCATGCTTCAGAAATGTGGAAAATGGTCCGTTTTCAAATGTTTTATTTTTGAACGTCAGTTCACATTTGTAGGTGGATCATCAGTGTTAGAGCTAAAATTAGCATGTTTAAAGTGATTTTCATGCTTCCAGGGGCTCGGGAAGTTAATTAAATACCATTTGGAGGCATTTAATGTTCGAGCAAAAACGGCTGATTTTCGACAAAAGAGATAACACCCCCCCCATTACGTCATGCTTCAGAAATGTGGAAAATGGTCCGTTTTCAAATGTTTTATTTTTGAACGTCAGTTCACATTTGTAGGTGGATCATCAGTGTTAGAGCTAAAATTAGCATGTTTAAAGTGATTTTCATGCTTCCAGGGGCCCAAAACACAAGATTAATGGAATGGTTAAAAGTGCATGAAAATGGCCAATTTACTCACTCTGAGTTCTCAAAAAGGGTTTCTTCACCCCGGGAAGTTAATTAAATACCATTTGGAGGCATTTAATGTTCGAGCAAAAACGGCTGATTTTCGACAAAAGAGATAACACCCCCCCCATTACGTCATGCTTCAGAAATGTGGAAAATGGTCCGTTTTCAAATGTTTTATTTTTGAACGTCAGTTCACATTTGTAGGTGGATCATCAGTGTTAGAGCTAAAATTAGCATGTTTAAAGTGATTTTCATGCTTCCAGGGGCTCGGGAAGTGAAATAAATACCATTTGGAGGCATTTAATGTTCGAGCAAAAACGGCTGATTTTCGACAAAAGAGATAACACCCCCCCATTACGTCATGCTTCAGAAATGTGGAAAATGGTCCGTTTTCAAATGTTTTATTTTTGAACGTCAGTTCACATTTGTAGGTGGATCATCAGTGTTAGAGCTAAAATTAGCATGTTTAAAGTGATTTTCATGCTTCCAGGGGCCCAAAACACAAGATTTATGGAATGGTTAAAAGTGCATGAAAATGGCCAATTTACTCACTCTGAGTTCTCAAAAAGGGTTTCTTCACCCCGGGAAGTTAATTAAATACCATTTGGAGGCATTTAATGTTCGAACAAAAACGGCTGATTTTCGACAAAAGAGATAACACCCCCCCATTACGTCATGCTTCAGAAATGTGGAAAATGGTCCGTTTTCAAATGTTTTATTTTTGAACGTCAGTTCACATTTGTAGGTGGATCATCAGTGTTAGAGCTAAAATTAGCATGTTTAAAGTGATTTTCATGCTTCCAGGGGCTCGGGAAGTTAATTAAATACCATTTGGAGGCATTTAATGTTCGAGCAAAAACGGCTGATTTTCGACAAAAGAGATAACACCCCCCCATTACGTCATGCTTCAGAAATGTGGAAAATGGTCCGTTTTCAAATGTTTTATTTTTGAACGTCAGTTCACATTTGTAGGTGGATCATCAGTGTTAGAGCTAAAATTAGCATGTTTAAAGTGATTTTCATGCTTCCAGGGGCCCAAAACACAAGATTAATGGAATGGTTAAAAGTGCATGAAAATGGCCAATTTACTCACTCTGAGTTCTCAAAAAGGGTTTCTTCACCCCGGGAAGTGAAATAAATACCATTTGGAGGCATTTAATGTTCGAGCAAAAACGGCTGATTTTCGACAAAAGAGATAACACCCCCCAATTACGTCATGCTTCAGAAATGTGGAAAATGGTCCGTTTTCAAATGTTTTATTTTTGAACGTCAGTTCACATTTGTAGGTGGATCATCAGTGTTAGAGCTAAAATTAGCATGTTTAAAGTGATTTTCATGCTTCCAGGGGCCCAAAACACAAGATTTATGGAATGGTTAAAAGTGCATGAAAATGGCCAATTTACTCACTCTGAGTTCTCAAAAAGGGTTTCTTCACCCCGGGAAGTTAATTAAATACCATTTGGAGGCATTTAATGTTCGAGCAAAAACGGCTGATTTTCGACAAAAGAGATAACACCCCCCCCATTACGTCATGCTTCAGAAATGTGGAAAATGGTCCGTTTTCAAATGTTTTATTTTTGAACGTCAGTTCACATTTGTAGGTGGATCATCAGTGTTAGAGCTAAAATTAGCATGTTTAAAGTGATTTTCATGCTTCCAGGGGCCCAAAACACAAGATTTATGGAATGGTTAAAAGTGCATGAAAATGGCCAATTTACTCACTCTGAGTTCTCAAAAAGGGTTTCTTCACCCCGGGAAGTTAATTAAATACCATTTGGAGGCATTTAATGTTCGAGCAAAAACGGCTGATTTTCGACAAAAGAGATAACACCCCCCCATTACGTCATGCTTCAGAAATGTGGAAAATGGTCCGTTTTCAAATGTTTTATTTTTGAACGTCAGTTCACATTTGTAGGTGGATCATCAGTGTTAGAGCTAAAATTAGCATGTTTAAAGTGATTTTCATGCTTCCAGGGGCCCAAAACACAAGATCAATGGAATGGTTAAAAGTGCATGAAAATGGCCAATTTACTCACTCTGAGTTCTCAAAAAGGGTTTCTTCACCCCGGGAAGTGAAATAAATACCATTTGGAGGCATTTAATGTTCGAGCAAAAACGGCTGATTTTCGACAAAAGAGATAACACCCCCCCATTACGTCATGCTTCAGAAATGTGGAAAATGGTCCGTTTTCAAATGTTTTATTTTTGAACGTCAGTTCACATTTGTAGGTGGATCATCAGTGTTAGAGCTAAAATTAGCATGTTTAAAGTGATTTTCATGCTTCCAGGGGCTCGGGAAGTTAATTAAATACCATTTGGAGGCATTTAATGTTCGAGCAAAAACGGCTGATTTTCGACAAAAGAGATAACACCCCCCCATTACGTCATGCTTCAGAAATGTGGAAAATGGTCCGTTTTCAAATGTTTTATTTTTGAACGTCAGTTCACATTTGTAGGTGGATCATCAGTGTTAGAGCTAAAATTAGCATGTTTAAAGTGATTTTCATGCTTCCAGGGGCTCGGGAAGTGAAATAAATACCATTTGGAGGCATTTAATGTTCGAGCAAAAACGGCTGATTTTCGACAAAAGAGATAACACCCCCCCATTACGTCATGCTTCAGAAATGTGGAAAATGGTCCGTTTTCAAATGTTTTATTTTTGAACGTCAGTTCACATTTGTAGGTGGATCATCAGTGTTAGAGCTAAAATTAGCATGTTTAAAGTGATTTTCATGCTTCCAGGGGCTCGGGAAGTTAATTAAATACCATTTGGAGGCATTTAATGTTCGAGCAAAAACGGCTGATTTTCGACAAAAGAGATAACACCCCCCCATTACGTCATGCTGCAGAAATGTGGAAAATGGTCCGTTTTCAAATGTTTTATTTTTGAACGTCAGTTCACATTTGTAGGTGGATCATCAGTGTTAGAGCTAAAATTAGCATGTTTAAAGTGATTTTCATGCTTCCAGGGGCCCAAAACACAAGATTTATGGAATGGGTAAAAGTGCATGAAAATGGCCAATTTACTCACTCTGAGTTCTCAAAAAGGGTTTCTTCACCCCGGGAAGTGAAATAAATACCATTTGGAGGCATTTAATGTTCGAGCAAAAACGGCTGATTTTCGACAAAAGAGATAACACCCCCCCATTACGTCATGCTTCAGAAATGTGGAAAATGGTCCGTTTTCAAATGTTTTATTTTTGAACGTCAGTTCACATTTGTAGGTGGATCATCAGTGTTAGAGCTAAAATTAGCATGTTTAAAGTGATTTTCATGCTTCCAGGGGCTCGGGAAGTTAATTAAATACCATTTGGAGGCATTTAATGTTCGAGCAAAAACGGCTGATTTTCGACAAAAGAGATAACACCCCCCCATTACGTCATGCTTCAGAAATGTGGAAAATGGTCCGTTTTAAAATGTTTTATTTTTGAACGTCAGTTCACATTTGTAGGTGGATCATCAGTGTTAGAGCTAAAATTAGCATGTTTAAAGTGATTTTCATGCTTCCAGGGGCCCAAAACACAAGATCAATGGAATGGTTAAAAGTGCATGAAAATGGCCAATTTACTCACTCTGAGTTCTCAAAAAGGGTTTCTTCACCCCGGGAAGTGAAATAAATACCATTTGGAGGCATTTAATGTTCGAGCAAAAACGGCTGATTTTCGACAAAAGAGATAACACCCCCCCATTACGTCATGCTTCAGAAATGTGGAAAATGGTCCGTTTTCAAATGTTTTATTTTTGAACGTCAGTTCACATTTGTAGGTGGATCATCAGTGTTAGAGCTAAAATTAGCATGTTTAAAGTGATTTTCATGCTTCCAGGGGCTCGGGAAGTTAATTAAATACTATTTGGAGGCATTTAATGTTCGAGCAAAAACGGCTGATTTTCGACAAAAGAGATAACACCCCCCCCATTACGTCATGCTTCAGAAATGTGGAAAATGGTCTGTTTTCAAATGTTTTATTTTTGAACGTCAGTTCACATTTGTAGGTGGATCATCAGTGTTAGAGCTAAAATTAGCATGTTTAAAGTGATTTTCATGCTTCCAGGGGCTCGGGAATTAATTAAATACCATTTGGAGGCATTTAATGTTCGAGCAAAAACGGCTGATTTTCGACAAAAGAGATAACACCCCCCCATTACGTCATGCTTCAGAAATGTGGAAAATGGTCCGTTTTCAAATGTTTTATTTTTGAACGTCAGTTCACATTTGTAGGTGGATCATCAGTGTTAGAGCTAAAATTAGCATGTTTAAAGTGATTTTCATGCTTCCAGGGGCTCGGGAAGTTAATTAAATACCATTTGGAGGCATTTAATGTTCGAGCAAAAACGGCTGATTTTCGACAAAAGAGATAACACCCCCCCATTACGTCATGCTGCAGAAATGTGGAAAATGGTCCGTTTTCAAATGTTTTATTTTTGAACGTCAGTTCACATTTGTAGGTGGATCATCAGTGTTAGAGCTAAAATTAGCATGTTTAAAGTGATTTTCATGCTTCCAGGGGCCCAAAACACAAGATTTATGGAATGGGTAAAAGTGCATGAAAATGGCCAATTTACTCACTCTGAGTTCTCAAAAAGGGTTTCTTCACCCCGGGAAGTGAAATAAATACCATTTGGAGGCATTTAATGTTCGAGCAAAAACGGCTGATTTTCGACAAAAGAGATAACACCCCCCCATTACGTCATGCTTCAGAAATGTGGAAAATGGTCCGTTTTCAAATGTTTTATTTTTGAACGTCAGTTCACATTTGTAGGTGGATCATCAGTGTTAGAGCTAAAATTAGCATGTTTAAAGTGATTTTCATGCTTCCAGGGGCTCGGGAAGTTAATTAAATACCATTTGGAGGCATTTAATGTTCGAGCAAAAACGGCTGATTTTCGACAAAAGAGATAACACCCCCCCATTACGTCATGCTTCAGAAATGTGGAAAATGGTCCGTTTTCAAATGTTTTATTTTTGAACGTCAGTTCACATTTGTAGGTGGATCATCAGTGTTAGAGCTAAAATTAGCATGTTTAAAGTGATTTTCATGCTTCCAGGGGCTCGGGAATTAATTAAATACCATTTGGAGGCATTTAATGTTCGAGCAAAAACGGCTGATTTTCGACAAAAGAGATAACACCCCCCCATTACGTCATGCTTCAGAAATGTGGAAAATGGTCCGTTTTCAAATGTTTTATTTTTGAACGTCAGTTCACATTTGTAGGTGGATCATCAGTGTTAGAGCTAAAATTAGCATGTTTAAAGTGATTTTCATGCTTCCAGGGGCTCGGGAAGTGAAATAAATACCATTTGGAGGCATTTAATGTTCGAGCAAAAACGGCTGATTTTCGACAAAAGAGATAACACCCCCCCATTACGTCATGCTTCAGAAATGTGGAAAATGGTCCGTTTTCAAATGTTTTATTTTTGAACGTCAGTTCACATTTGTAGGTGGATCATCAGTGTTAGAGCTAAAATTAGCATGTTTAAAGTGATTTTCATGCTTCCAGGGGCTCGGGAAGTTAATTAAATACCATTTGGAGGCATTTAATGTTCGAGCAAAAACGGCTGATTTTCGACAAAAGAGATAACACCCCCCCATTACGTCATGCTTCAGAAATGTGGAAAATGGTCCGTTTTCAAATGTTTTATTTTTGAACGTCAGTTCACATTTGTAGGTGGATCATCAGTGTTAGAGCTAAAATTAGCATGTTTAAAGTGATTTTCATGCTTCCAGGGGCCCAAAACACAAGATTTATGGAATGGTTAAAAGTGCATGAAAATGGCCAATTTACTCACTCTGAGTTCTCAAAAAGGGTTTCTTCACCCCGGGAAGTTAATTAAATACCATTTGGAGGCATTTAATGTTCGAGCAAAAACGGCTGATTTTCGACAAAAGAGATAACACCCCCCCATTACGTCATGCTTCAGAAATGTGGAAAATGGTCCGTTTTCAAATGTTTTATTTTTGAACGTCAGTTCACATTTGTAGGTGGATCATCAGTGTTAGAGCTAAAATTAGCATGTTTAAAGTGATTTTCATGCTTCCAGGGGCTCGGGAAGTTAATTAAATACCATTTGGAGGCATTTAATGTCCGAGCAAAAACGGCTGATTTTCGACAAAAGAGATAACACCCCCCCATTACGTCATGCTTCAGAAATGTGGAAAATGGTCCGTTTTCAAATGTTTTATTTTTGAACGTCAGTTCACATTTGTAGGTGGATCATCAGTGTTAGAGCTAAAATTAGCATGTTTAAAGTGATTTTCATGCTTCCAGGGGCCCAAAACACAAGATTAATGGAATGGTTAAAAGTGCATGAAAATGGCCAATTTACTCACTCTGAGTTCTCAAAAAGGGTTTCTTCACCCCGGGAAGTGAAATAAATACCATTTGGAGGCATTTAATGTTCGAGCAAAAACGGCTGATTTTCGACAAAAGAGATAACACCCCCCAATTACGTCATGCTTCAGAAATGTGGAAAATGGTCCGTTTTCAAATGTTTTATTTTTGAACGTCAGTTCACATTTGTAGGTGGATCATCAGTGTTAGAGCTAAAATTAGCATGTTTAAAGTGATTTTCATGCTTCCAGGGGCCCAAAACACAAGATTTATGGAATGGTTAAAAGTGCATGAAAATGGCCAATTTACTCACTCTGAGTTCTCAAAAAGGGTTTCTTCACCCCGGGAAGTTAATTAAATAACATTTGGAGGCATTTAATGTTCGAGCAAAAACGGCTGATTTTCGACAAAAGAGATAACACCCCCCCCCATTACGTCATGCTTCAGAAATGTGGAAAATGGTCCGTTTTCAAATGTTTTATTTTTGAACGTCAGTTCACATTTGTAGGTGGATCATCAGTGTTAGAGCTAAAATTAGCATGTTTAAAGTGATTTTCATGCTTCCAGGGGCCCAAAACACAAGATTTATGGAATGGTTAAAAGTGCATGAAAATGGCCAATTTACTCACTCTGAGTTCTCAAAAAGGGTTTCTTCACCCCGGGAAGTTAATTAAATACCATTTGGAGGCATTTAATGTTCGAGCAAAAACGGCTGATTTTCGACAAAAGAGATAACACCCCCCCATTACGTCATGCTTCAGAAATGTGGAAAATGGTCCGTTTTCAAATGTTTTATTTTTGAACGTCAGTTCACATTTGTAGGTGGATCATCAGTGTTAGAGCTAAAATTAGCATGTTTAAAGTGATTTTCATGCTTCCAGGGGCCCAAAACACAAGATTAATGGAATGGTTAAAAGTGCATGAAAATGGCCAATTTACTCACTCTGAGTTCTCAAAAAGGGTTTCTTCACCCCGGGAAGTGAAATAAATACCATTTGGAGGCATTTAATGTTCGAGCAAAAACGGCTGATTTTCGACAAAAGAGATAACACCCCCCCATTACGTCATGCTTCAGAAATGTGGAAAATGGTCCGTTTTCAAATGTTTTATTTTTGAACGTCAGTTCACATTTGTAGGTGGATCATCAGTGTTAGAGCTAAAATTAGCATGTTTAAAGTGATTTTCATGCTTCCAGGGGCTCGGGAAGTTAATTAAATACCATTTGGAGGCATTTAATGTCCGAGCAAAAACGGCTGATTTTCGACAAAAGAGATAACACCCCCCCATTACGTCATGCTTCAGAAATGTGGAAAATGGTCCGTTTTCAAATGTTTTATTTTTGAACGTCAGTTCACATTTGTAGGTGGATCATCAGTGTTAGAGCTAAAATTAGCATGTTTAAAGTGATTTTCATGCTTCCAGGGGCCCAAAACACAAGATTAATGGAATGGTTAAAAGTGCATGAAAATGGCCAATTTACTCACTCTGAGTTCTCAAAAAGGGTTTCTTCACCCCGGGAAGTGAAATAAATACCATTTGGAGGCATTTAATGTTCGAGCAAAAACGGCTGATTTTCGACAAAAGAGATAACACCCCCCAATTACGTCATGCTTCAGAAATGTGGAAAATGGTCCGTTTTCAAATGTTTTATTTTTGAACGTCAGTTCACATTTGTAGGTGGATCATCAGTGTTAGAGCTAAAATTAGCATGTTTAAAGTGATTTTCATGCTTCCAGGGGCCCAAACACAAGATTTATGGAATGGTTAAAAGTGCATGAAAATGGCCAATTTACTCACTCTGAGTTCTCAAAAAGGGTTTCTTCACCCCGGGAAGTTAATTAAATACCATTTGGAGGCATTTAATGTTCGAGCAAAAACGGCTGATTTTCGACAAAAGAGATAACACCCCCCCCCATTACGTCATGCTTCAGAAATGTGGAAAATGGTCCGTTTTCAAATGTTTTATTTTTGAACGTCAGTTCACATTTGTAGGTGGATCATCAGTGTTAGAGCTAAAATTAGCATGTTTAAAGTGATTTTCATGCTTCCAGGGGCCCAAAACACAAGATTTATGGAATGGTTAAAAGTGCATGAAAATGGCCAATTTACTCACTCTGAGTTCTCAAAAAGGGTTTCTTCACCCCGGGAAGTTAATTAAATACCATTTGGAGGCATTTAATGTTCGAGCAAAAACGGCTGATTTTCGACAAAAGAGATAACACCCCCCCATTACGTCATGCTTCAGAAATGTGGAAAATGGTCCGTTTTCAAATGTTTTATTTTTGAACGTCAGTTCACATTTGTAGGTGGATCATCAGTGTTAGAGCTAAAATTAGCATGTTTAAAGTGATTTTCATGCTTCCAGGGGCCCAAAACACAAGATTAATGGAATGGTTAAAAGTGCATGAAAATGGCCAATTTACTCACTCTGAGTTCTCAAAAAGGGTTTCTTCACCCCGGGAAGTGAAATAAATACCATTTGGAGGCATTTAATGTTCGAGCAAAAACGGCTGATTTTCGACAAAAGAGATAACACCCCCCCATTACGTCATGCTTCAGAAATGTGGAAAATGGTCCGTTTTCAAATGTTTTATTTTTGAACGTCAGTTCACATTTGTAGGTGGATCATCAGTGTTAGAGCTAAAATTAGCATGTTTAAAGTGATTTTCATGCTTCCAGGGGCTCGGGAATTAATTAAATACCATTTGGAGGCATTTAATGTTCGAGCAAAAACGGCTGATTTTCGACAAAAGAGATAACACCCCCCCATTACGTCATGCTTCAGAAATGTGGAAAATGGTCCGTTTTCAAATGTTTTATTTTTGAACGTCAGTTCACATTTGTAGGTGGATCATCAGTGTTAGAGCTAAAATTAGCATGTTTAAAGTGATTTTCATGCTTCCAGGGGCTCGGGAAGTGAAATAAATACCATTTGGAGGCATTTAATGTTCGAGCAAAAACGGCTGATTTTCGACAAAAGAGATAACACCCCCCCCATTACGTCATGCTTCAGAAATGTGGAAAATGGTCCGTTTTCAAATGTTTTATTTTTGAACATCAGTTCACATTTGTAGGTGGATCATCAGTGTTAGAGCTAAAATTAGCATGTTTAAAGTGATTTTCATGCTTCCAGGGGCTCGGGAAGTGAAATAAATACCATTTGGAGGCATTTAATGTTCGAGCAAAAACGGCTGATTTTCGACAAAAGAGATAACACCCCCCCATTACGTCATGCTTCAGAAATGTGGAAAATGGTCCGTTTTCAAATGTTTTATTTTTGAACGTCAGTTCACATTTGTAGGTGGATCATCAGTGTTAGAGCTAAAATTAGCATGTTTAAAGTGATTTTCATGCTTCCAGGGGCCCAAAACACAAGATTTATGGAATGGTTAAAAGTGCATGAAAATGGCCAATTTACTCACTCTGAGTTCTCAAAAAGGGTTTCTTCACCCCGGGAAGTGAAATAAATACCATTTGGGGGCATTTAATGTTCGAGCAAAAACGGCTGATTTTCGACAAAAGAGATAACACCCCCCCATTACGTCATGCTTCAGAAATGTGGAAAATGGTCCGTTTTCAAATGTTTTATTTTTGAACGTCAGTTCACATTTGTAGGTGGATCATCAGTGTTAGAGCTAAAATTAGCATGTTTAAAGTGATTTTCATGCTTCCAGGGGCTCGGGAAGTTAATTAAATACCATTTGGAGGCATTTAATGTTCGAGCAAAAACGGCTGATTTTCGACAAAAGAGATAACACCCCCCCATTACGTCATGCTTCAGAAATGTGGAAAATGGTCCGTTTTCAAATGTTTTATTTTTGAACGTCAGTTCACATTTGTAGGTGGATCATCAGTGTTAGAGCTAAAATTAGCATGTTTAAAGTGATTTTCATGCTTCCAGGGGCTCGGGAAGTTAATTAAATACCATTTGGAGGCATTTAATGTTCGAGCAAAAACGGCTGATTTTCGACAAAAGAGATAACACCCCCCCATTACGTCATGCTTCAGAAATGTGGAAAATGGTCCGTTTTCAAATGTTTTATTTTTGAACGTCAGTTCACATTTGTAGGTGGATCATCAGTGTTAGAGCTAAAATTAGCATGTTTAAAGTGATTTTCATGCTTCCAGGGGCCCAAAACACAAGATTAATGGAATGGTTAAAAGTGCATGAAAATGGCCAATTTACTCACTCTGAGTTCTCAAAAAGGGTTTCTTCACCCCGGGAAGTGAAATAAATACCATTTGGAGGCATTTAATGTTCGAGCAAAAACGGCTGATTTTCGACAAAAGAGATAACACCCCCCCATTACGTCATGCTTCAGAAATGTGGAAAATGGTCCGTTTTCAAATGTTTTATTTTTGAACGTCAGTTCACATTTGTAGGTGGATCATCAGTGTTAGAGCTAAAATTAGCATGTTTAAAGTGATTTTCATGCTTCCAGGGGCTCGGGAAGTTAATTAAATACTATTTGGAGGCATTTAATGTTCGAGCAAAAACGGCTGATTTTCGACAAAAGAGATAACACCCCCCCCATTACGTCATGCTTCAGAAATGTGGAAAATGGTCTGTTTTCAAATGTTTTATTTTTGAACGTCAGTTCACATTTGTAGGTGGATCATCAGTGTTAGAGCTAAAATTAGCATGTTTAAAGTGATTTTCATGCTTCCAGGGGCTCGGGAATTAATTAAATACCATTTGGAGGCATTTAGTGTTCGAGCAAAAACGGCTGATTTTCGACAAAAGAGATAACACCCCCCCATTACGTCATGCTTCAGAAATGTGGAAAATGGTCCGTTTTCAAATGTTTTATTTTTGAACGTCAGTTCACATTTGTAGGTGGATCATCAGTGTTAGAGCTAAAATTAGCATGTTTAAAGTGATTTTCATGCTTCCAGGGGCTCGGGAAGTGAAATAAATACCATTTGGAGGCATTTAATGTTCGAGCAAAAACGGCTGATTTTCGACAAAAGAGATAACACCCCCCCATTACGTCATGCTTCAGAAATGTGGAAAATGGGCCGTTTTCAAATGTTTTATTTTTGAACGTCAGTTCACATTTGTAGGTGGATCATCAGTGTTAGAGCTAAAATTAGCATGTTTAAAGTGATTTTCATGCTTCCAGGGGCTCGGGAAGTTAATTAAATACCATTTGGAGGCATTTAATGTTCGAGCAAAAACGGCTGATTTTCGACAAAAGAGATAACACCCCCCCCATTACGTCATGCTTCAGAAATGTGGAAAATGGTCCGTTTTCAAATGTTTTATTTTTGAACGTCAGTTCACATTTGTAGGTGGATCATCAGTGTTAGAGCTAAAATTAGCATGTTTAAAGTGATTTTCATGCTTCCAGGGGCCCAAAACACAAGATTAATGGAATGGTTAAAAGTGCATGAAAATGGCCAATTTACTCACTCTGAGTTCTCAAAAAGGGTTTCTTCACCCCGGGAAGTTAATTAAATACCATTTGGAGGCATTTAATGTTCGAGCAAAAACGGCTGATTTTCGACAAAAGAGATAACACCCCCCCCATTACGTCATGCTTCAGAAATGTGGAAAATGGTCCGTTTTCAAATGTTTTATTTTTGAACGTCAGTTCACATTTGTAGGTGGATCATCAGTGTTAGAGCTAAAATTAGCATGTTTAAAGTGATTTTCATGCTTCCAGGGGCTCGGGAAGTGAAATAAATACCATTTGGAGGCATTTAATGTTCGAGCAAAAACGGCTGATTTTCGACAAAAGAGATAACACCCCCCCATTACGTCATGCTTCAGAAATGTGGAAAATGGTCCGTTTTCAAATGTTTTATTTTTGAACGTCAGTTCACATTTGTAGGTGGATCATCAGTGTTAGAGCTAAAATTAGCATGTTTAAAGTGATTTTCATGCTTCCAGGGGCCCAAAACACAAGATTTATGGAATGGTTAAAAGTGCATGAAAATGGCCAATTTACTCACTCTGAGTTCTCAAAAAGGGTTTCTTCACCCCGGGAAGTTAATTAAATACCATTTGGAGGCATTTAATGTTCGAACAAAAACGGCTGATTTTCGACAAAAGAGATAACACCCCCCCATTACGTCATGCTTCAGAAATGTGGAAAATGGTCCGTTTTCAAATGTTTTATTTTTGAACGTCAGTTCACATTTGTAGGTGGATCATCAGTGTTAGAGCTAAAATTAGCATGTTTAAAGTGATTTTCATGCTTCCAGGGGCTCGGGAAGTTAATTAAATACCATTTGGAGGCATTTAATGTTCGAGCAAAAACGGCTGATTTTCGACAAAAGAGATAACACCCCCCCATTACGTCATGCTTCAGAAATGTGGAAAATGGTCCGTTTTCAAATGTTTTATTTTTGAACGTCAGTTCACATTTGTAGGTGGATCATCAGTGTTAGAGCTAAAATTAGCATGTTTAAAGTGATTTTCATGCTTCCAGGGGGCCAAAACACAAGATTAATGGAATGGTTAAAAGTGCATGAAAATGGCCAATTTACTCACTCTGAGTTCTCAAAAAGGGTTTCTTCACCCCGGGAAGTGAAATAAATACCATTTGGAGGCATTTAATGTTCGAGCAAAAACGGCTGATTTTCGACAAAAGAGATAACACCCCCCAATTACGTCATGCTTCAGAAATGTGGAAAATGGTCCGTTTTCAAATGTTTTATTTTTGAACGTCAGTTCACATTTGTAGGTGGATCATCAGTGTTAGAGCTAAAATTAGCATGTTTAAAGTGATTTTCATGCTTCCAGGGGCTCGGGAATTAATTAAATACCATTTGGAGGCATTTAATGTTCGAGCAAAAACGGCTGATTTTCGACAAAAGAGATAACACCCCCCCATTACGTCATGCTTCAGAAATGTGGAAAATGGTCCGTTTTCAAATGTTTTATTTTTGAACGTCAGTTCACATTTGTAGGTGGATCATCAGTGTTAGAGCTAAAATTAGCATGTTTAAAGTGATTTTCATGCTTCCAGGGGCTCGGGAAGTGAAATAAATACCATGTGGAGGCATTTAATGTTCGAGCAAAAACGGCTGATTTTCGACAAAAGAGATAACACCCCCCCATTACGTCATGCTTCAGAAATGTGGAAAATGGTCCGTTTTCAAATGTTTTATTTTTGAACGTCAGTTCACATTTGTAGGTGGATCATCAGTGTTAGAGCTAAAATTAGCATGTTTAAAGTGATTTTCATGCTTCCAGGGGCCCAAAACACAAGATTTATGGAATGGTTAAAAGTGCATGAAAATGGCCAATTTACTCACTCTGAGTTCTCAAAAAGGGTTTCTTCACCCCGGGAAGTTAATTAAATACCATTTGGAGGCATTTAATGTTCGAGCAAAAACGGCTGATTTTCGACAAAAGAGATAACACCCCCCCATTACGTCATGCTTCAGAAATGTGGAAAATGGTCCGTTTTCAAATGTTTTATTTTTGAACGTCAGTTCACATTTGTAGGTGGATCATCAGTGTTAGAGCTAAAATTAGCATGTTTAAAGTTATTTTCATGCTTCCAGGGGCCCAAAACACAAGATTTATGGAATGGTTAAAAGTGCATGAAAATGGCCAATTTACTCACTCTGAGTTCTCAAAAAGGGTTTCTTCACCCCGGGAAGTGAAATAAATACCATTTGGAGGCATTTAATGTTCGAGCAAAAACGGCTGATTTTCGACAAAAGAGATAACACCCCCCCATTACGTCATGCTTCAGAAATGTGGAAAATGGTCCGTTTTCAAATGTTTTATTTTTGAACGTCAGTTCACATTTGTAGGTGGATCATAAGTGTTAGAGCTAAAATTAGCATGTTTAAAGTGATTTTCATGCTTCCAGGGGCCCAAAACACAAGATTTATGGAATGGTTAAAAGTGCATGAAAATGGCCAATTTACTCACTCTGAGTTCTCAAAAAGGGTTTCTTCACCCCGGGAAGTTAATTAAATACCATTTGGAGGCATTTAATGTTCGAGCAAAAACGGCTGATTTTCGACAAAAGAGATAACACCCCCCCATTACGTCATGCTTCAGAAATGTGGAAAATGGTCAGTTTTCAAATGTTTTATTTTTGAACGTCAGTTCACATTTGTAGGTGGATCATCAGTGTTAGAGCTAAAATTAGCATGTTTAAAGTGATTTTCATGCTTCCAGGGGCTCGGGAAGTTAATTAAATACCATTTGGAGGCATTTAATGTTCGAGCAAAAACGGCTGATTTTCGACAAAAGAGATAACACCCCCCCATTACGTCATGCTTCAGAAATGTGGAAAATGGTCCGTTTTCAAATGTTTTATTTTTGAACGTCAGTTCACATTTGTAGGTGGATCATCAGTGTTAGAGCTAAAATTAGCATGTTTAAAGTGATTTTCATGCTTCCAGGGGCCCAAAACGCAAGATTAATGGAATTGTTAAAAGTGCATGAAAATGGCCAATTTACTCACTCTGAGTTCTCAAAAAGGGTTTCTTCACCCCGGGAAGTGAAATAAATACCATTTGGAGGCATTTAATGTTCGAGCAAAAACGGCTGATTTTCGACAAAAGAGATAACACCCCCCAATTACGTCATGCTTCAGAAATGTGGAAAATGGTCCGTTTTCAAATGTTTTATTTTTGAACGTCAGTTCACATTTGTAGGTGGATCATCAGTGTTAGAGCTAAAATTAGCATGTTTAAAGTGATTTTCATGCTTCCAGGGGCCCAAAACACAAGATTTATGGAATGGTTAAAAGTGCATGAAAATGGCCAATTTACTCACTCTGAGTTCTCAAAAAGGGTTTCTTCACCCCGGGAAGTTAATTAAATACCATTTGGAGGCATTTAATGTTCGAGCAAAAACGGCTGATTTTCGACAAAAGAGATAACACCCCCCCCATTACGTCATGCTTCAGAAATGTGGAAAATGGTCCGTTTTCAAATGTTTTATTTTTGAACGTCAGTTCACATTTGTAGGTGGATCATCAGTGTTAGAGCTAAAATTAGCATGTTTAAAGTGATTTTCATGCTTCCAGGGGCCCAAAACACAAGATTAATGGAATGGTTAAAAGTGCATGAAAATGGCCAATTTACTCACTCTGAGTTCTCAAAAAGGGTTTCTTCACCCCGGGAAGTGAAATAAATACCATTTGGAGGCATTTAATGTTCGAGCAAAAACGGCTGATTTTCGACAAAAGAGATAACACCCCCCAATTACGTCATGCTTCAGAAATGTGGAAAATGGTCCGTTTTCAAATGTTTTATTTTTGAACGTCAGTTCACATTTGTAGGTGGATCATCAGTGTTAGAGCTAAAATTAGCATGTTTAAAGTGATTTTCATGCTTCCAGGGGCCCAAAACACAAGATTTATGGAATGGTTAAAAGTGCATGAAAATGGCCAATTTACTCACTCTGAGTTCTCAAAAAGGGTTTCTTCACCCCGGGAAGTTAATTAAATACCATTTGGAGGCATTTAATGTTCGAGCAAAAACGGCTGATTTTCGACAAAAGAGATAACACCCCCCCATTACGTCATGCTTCAGAAATGTGGAAAATGGTCCGTTTTCAAATGTTTTATTTTTGAACGTCAGTTCACATTTGTAGGTGGATCATCAGTGTTAGAGCTAAAATTAGCATGTTTAAAGTGATTTTCATGCTTCCAGGGGCCCAAAACACAAGATTTATGGAATGGTTAAAAGTGCATGAAAATGGCCAATTTACTCACTCTGAGTTCTCAAAAAGGGTTTCTTCACCCCGGGAAGTTAATTAAATACCATTTGGAGGCATTTAATGTTCGAGCAAAAACGGCTGATTTTCGACAAAAGAGATAACACCCCCCCATTACGTCATGCTTCAGAAATGTGGAAAATGGTCCGTTTTCAAATGTTTTATTTTTGAACGTCAGTTCACATTTGTAGGTGGATCATCAGTGTTAGAGCTAAAATTAGCATGTTTAAAGTGATTTTCATGCTTCCAGGGGCCCAAAACACAAGATTTATGGAATGGTTAAAAGTGCATGAAAATGGCCAATTTACTCACTCTGAGTTCTCAAAAAGGGTTTCTTCACCCCGGGAAGTGAAATAAATACCATTTGGAGGCATTTAATGTTCGAGCAAAAACGGCTGATTTTCGACAAAAGAGATAACACCCCCCCATTACGTCATGCTTCAGAAATGTGGAAAATGGTCCGTTTTCAAATGTTTTATTTTTGAACGTCAGTTCACATTTGTAGGTGGATCATCAGTGTTAGAGCTAAAATTAGCATATTTAAAGTGATTTTCATGCTTCCAGGGGCCCAAAACACAAGATTAATGGAATGGTTAAAAGTGCATGAAAATGGCCAATTTACTCACTCTGAGTTCTCAAAAAGGGTTTCTTCACCCCGGGAAGTTAATTAAATACCATTTGGAGGCATTTAATGTTCGAGCAAAAACGGCTGATTTTCGACAAAAGAGATAACACCCCCCCCATTACGTCATGCTTCAGAAATGTGGAAAATGGTCCGTTTTCAAATGTTTTATTTTTGAACATCAGTTCACATTTGTAGGTGGATCATCAGTGTTAGAGCTAAAATTAGCATGTTTAAAGTTATTTTCATGCTTCCAGGGGCTCGGGAAGTGAAATAAATACCATTTGGAGGCATTTAATGTTCGAGCAAAAACGGCTGATTTTCGACAAAAGAGATAACACCCCCCCATTACGTCATGCTTCAGAAATGTGGAAAATGGTCCGTTTTCAAATGTTTTATTTTTGAACGTCAGTTCACATTTGTAGGTGGATCATCAGTGTTAGAGCTAAAATTAGCATGTTTAAAGTGATTTTCATGCTTCCAGGGGCCCAAAACACAAGATTTATGGAATGGTTAAAAGTGCATGAAAATGGCCAATTTACTCACTCTGAGTTCTCAAAAAGGGTTTCTTCACCCCGGGAAGTTAATTAAATACCATTTGGAGGCATTTAATGTTCGAGCAAAAACGGCTGATTTTCGACAAAAGAGATAACACCCCCCCATTACGTCATGCTTCAGAAATGTGGAAAATGGTCCGTTTTCAAATGTTTTATTTTTGAACGTCAGTTCACATTTGTAGGTGGATCATCAGTGTTAGAGCTAAAATTAGCATGTTTAAAGTGATTTTCATGCTTCCAGGGGCCCAAAACACAAGATTTATGGAATGGTTAAAAGTGCATGAAAATGGCCAATTTACTCACTCTGAGTTCTCAAAAAGGGTTTCTTCACCCCGGGAAGTGAAATAAATACCATTTGGAGGCATTTAATGTTCGAGCAAAAACGGCTGATTTTCGACAAAAGAGATAACACCCCCCCATTACGTCATGCTTCAGAAATGTGGAAAATGGTCCGTTTTCAAATGTTTTATTTTTGAACGTCAGTTCACATTTGTAGGTGGATCATCAGTGTTAGAGCTAAAATTAGCATATTTAAAGTGATTTTCATGCTTCCAGGGGCCCAAAACACAAGATTAATGGAATGGTTAAAAGTGCATGAAAATGGCCAATTTACTCACTCTGAGTTCTCAAAAAGGGTTTCTTCACCCCGGGAAGTTAATTAAATACCATTTGGAGGCATTTAATGTTCGAGCAAAAACGGCTGATTTTCGACAAAAGAGATAACACCCCCCCCATTACGTCATGCTTCAGAAATGTGGAAAATGGTCCGTTTTCAAATGTTTTATTTTTGAACATCAGTTCACATTTGTAGGTGGATCATCAGTGTTAGAGCTAAAATTAGCATGTTTAAAGTTATTTTCATGCTTCCAGGGGCTCGGGAAGTGAAATAAATACCATTTGGAGGCATTTAATGTTCGAGCAAAAACGGCTGATTTTCGACAAAAGAGATAACACCCCCCCATTACGTCATGCTTCAGAAATGTGGAAAATGGTCCGTTTTCAAATGTTTTATTTTTGAACGTCAGTTCACATTTGTAGGTGGATCATCAGTGTTAGAGCTAAAATTAGCATGTTTAAAGTGATTTTCATGCTTCCAGGGGCCCAAAACACAAGATTTATGGAATGGTTAAAAGTGCATGAAAATGGCCAATTTACTCACTCTGAGTTCTCAAAAAGGGTTTCTTCACCCCGGGAAGTTAATTAAATACCATTTGGAGGCATTTAATGTTCGAGCAAAAACGGCTGATTTTCGACAAAAGAGATAACACCCCCCCATTACGTCATGCTTCAGAAATGTGGAAAATGGTCCGTTTTCAAATGTTTTATTTTTGAACGTCAGTTCACATTTGTAGGTGGATCATCAGTGTTAGAGCTAAAATTAGCATGTTTAAAGTGATTTTCATGCTTCCAGGGGCTCGGGAAGTTAATTAAATACCATTTGGAGGCATTTAATGTTCGAGCAAAAACGGCTGATTTTCGACAAAAGAGATAACACCCCCCCATTACGTCATGCTTCAGAAATGTGGAAAATGGTCCGTTTTCAAATGTTTTATTTTTGAACGTCAGTTCACATTTGTAGGTGGATCATCAGTGTTAGAGCTAAAATTAGCATGTTTAAAGTGATTTTCATGCTTCCAGGGGCCCAAAACACAAGATTAATGGAATGGTTAAAAGTGCATGAAAATGGCCAATTTACTCACTCTGAGTTCTCAAAAAGGGTTTCTTCACCCCGGGAAGTGAAATAAATACCATTTGGAGGCATTTAATGTTCGAGCAAAAACGGCTGATTTTCGACAAAAGAGATAACACCCCCCAATTACGTCATGCTTCAGAAATGTGGAAAATGGTCCGTTTTCAAATGTTTTATTTTTGAACGTCAGTTCACATTTGTAGGTGGATCATCAGTGTTAGAGCTAAAATTAGCATGTTTAAAGTGATTTTCATGCTTCCAGGGGCCCAAAACACAAGATTTATGGAATGGTTAAAAGTGCATGAAAATGGCCAATTTACTCACTCTGAGTTCTCAAAAAGGGTTTCTTCACCCCGGGAAGTTAATTAAATACCATTTGGAGGCATTTAATGTTCGAGCAAAAACGGCTGATTTTCGACAAAAGAGATAACACCCCCCCCATTACGTCATGCTTCAGAAATGTGGAAAATGGTCCGTTTTCAAATGTTTTATTTTTGAACGTCAGTTCACATTTGTAGGTGGATCATCAGTGTTAGAGCTAAAATTAGCATGTTTAAAGTGATTTTCATGCTTCCAGGGGCCCAAAACACAAGATTTATGGAATGGTTAAAAGTGCATGAAAATGGCCAATTTACTCACTCTGAGTTCTCAAAAAGGGTTTCTTCACCCCGGGAAGTTAATTAAATACCATTTGGAGGCATTTAATGTTCGAGCAAAAACGGCTGATTTTCGACAAAAGAGATAACACCCCCCCATTACGTCATGCTTCAGAAATGTGGAAAATGGTCCGTTTTCAAATGTTTTATTTTTGAACGTCAGTTCACATTTGTAGGTGGATCATCAGTGTTAGAGCTAAAATTAGCATGTTTAAAGTGATTTTCATGCTTCCAGGGGCCCAAAACACAAGATTTATGGAATGGTTAAAAGTGCATGAAAATGGCCAATTTACTCACTCTGAGTTCTCAAAAAGGGTTTCTTCACCCCGGGAAGTGAAATAAATACCATTTGGAGGCATTTAATGTTCGAGCAAAAACGGCTGATTTTCGACAAAAGAGATAACACCCCCCATTACGTCATGCTTCAGAAATGTGGAAAATGGTCCGTTTTCAAATGTTTTATTTTTGAACGTCAGTTCACATTTGTAGGTGGATCATCAGTGTTAGAGCTAAAATTAGCATGTTTAAAGTGATTTTCATGCTTCCAGGGGCTCGGGAAGTTAATTGAATACCATTTGGAGGCATTTAATGTTCGAGCAAAAACGGCTGATTTTCGACAAAAGAGATAACACCCCCCCATTACGTCATGCTTCAGAAATGTGGAAAATGGTCCGTTTTCAAATGTTTTATTTTTGAACGTCAGTTCACATTTGTAGGTGGATCATCAGTGTTAGAGCTAAAATTAGCATGTTTAAAGTTAATTTCATGCTTCCAGGGGCCCAAAACACAAGATTTATGGAATGGTTAAAAGTGCATGAAAATGGCCAATTTACTCACTCTGAGTTCTCAAAAAGGGTTTCTTCACCCCGGGAAGTTAATTAAATACCATTTGGAGGCATTTAATGTTCGAGCAAAAACGGCTGATTTTCGACAAAAGAGATAACACCCCCCCATTACGTCATGCTTCAGAAATGTGGAAAATGGTCCGTTTTCAAATGTTTTATTTTTGAACGTCAGTTCACATTTGTAGGTGGATCATCAGTGTTAGAGCTAAAATTAGCATGTTTAAAGTGATTTTCATGCTTCCAGGGGCTCGGGAAGTTAATTAAATACCATTTGGAGGCATTTAATGTTCGAGCAAAAACGGCTGATTTTCGACAAAAGAGATAACACCCCCCCATTACGTCATGCTTCAGAAATGTGGAAAATGGTCCGTTTTCAAATGTTTTATTTTTGAACGTCAGTTCACATTTGTAGGTGGATCATCAGTGTTAGAGCTAAAATTAGCATGTTTAAAGTGATTTTCATGCTTCCAGGGGCTCGGGAAGTGAAATAAATACCATTTGGAGGCATTTAATGTTCGAGCAAAAACGGCTGATTTTCGACAAAAGAGATAACACCCCCCCATTACGTCATGCTTCAGAAATGTGGAAAATGGTCCGTTTTCAAATGTTTTATTTTTGAACGTCAGTTCACATTTGTAGGTGGATCATCAGTGTTAGAGCTAAAATTAGCATGTTTAAAGTGATTTTCATGCTTCCAGGGGCCCAAAACACAAGATTTATGGAATGGTTAAAAGTGCATGAAAATGGCCAATTTACTCACTCTGAGTTCTCAAAAAGGGTTTCTTCACCCCGGGAAGTTAATTAAATACCATTTGGAGGCATTTAATGTTCGAGCAAAAACGGCTGATTTTCGACAAAAGAGATAACACCCCCCCCATTACGTCATGCTTCAGAATTGTGGAAAATGGTCCGTTTTCAAATGTTTTATTTTTGAGCGTCAGTTCACATTTGTAGGTGGATCATCAGTGTTAGAGCTAAAATTAGCATGTTTAAAGTGATTTTCATGCTTCCAGGGGCTCGGGAAGTTAATTAAATACCATTTGGAGGCATTTAATGTTCGAGCAAAAACGGCTGATTTTCGACAAAAGAGATAACACCCCCCCATTACGTCATGCTTCAGAAATGTGGAAAATGGTCCGTTTTCAAATGTTTTATTTTTGAACGTCAGTTCACATTTGTAGGTGGATCATCAGTGTTAGAGCTAAAATTAGCATGTTTAAAGTGATTTTCATGCTTCCAGGGGCCCAAAACACAAGATTTATGGAATGGTTAAAAGTGCATGAAAATGGCCAATTTACTCACTCTGAGTTCTCAAAAAGGGTTTCTTCACCCCGGGAAGTTAATTAAATACCATTTGGAGGCATTTAATGTTCGAGCAAAAACGGCTGATTTTCGACAAAAGAGATAACACCCCCCCATTACGTCATGCTTCAGAAATGTGGAAAATGGTCCGTTTTCAAATGTTTTATTTTTGAACGTCAGTTCACATTTGTAGGTGGATCATCAGTGTTAGAGCTAAAATTAGCATGTTTAAAGTGATTTTCATGCTTCCAGGGGCTCTGGAAGTTAATTAAATACCATTTGGAGGCATTTAATGTTCGAGCAAAAACGTCTGATTTTCGACAAAAGAGATAACACCCCCCCATTACGTCATGCTTCAGCAATGTGGAAAATGGTCCGTTTTCAAATGTTTTATTTTTGAACGTCAGTTCACATTTGTAGGTGGATCATCAGTGTTAGAGCTAAAATTAGCATGTTTAAAGTGATTTTCATGCTTCCAGGGGCTCGGGAAGTTAATTAAATACCATTTGGAGGCATTTAATGTTCGAGCAAAAACGGCTGATTTTCGACAAAAGAGATAACACCCCCCCATTACGTCATGCTTCAGAAATGTGGAAAATGGTCCGTTTTCAAATGTTTTATTTTTGAACGTCAGTTCACATTTGTAGGTGGATCATCAGTGTTAGAGCTAAAATTAGCATGTTTAAAGTGATTTTCATGCTTCCAGGGGCCCAAAACACAAGATTTATGGAATGGTTAAAAGTGCATGAAAATGGCCAATTTACTCACTCTGAGTTCTCAAAAAGGGTTTCTTCACCCCGGGAAGTGAAATAAATACCATTTGGAGGCATTTAATGTTCGAGCAAAAACGGCTGATTTTCGACAAAAGAGATAACACCCCCCCATTACGTCATGCTTCAGAAATGTGGAAAATGGTCCGTTTTCAAATGTTTTATTTTTGAACGTCAGTTCACATTTGTAGGTGGATCATCAGTGTTAGAGCTAAAATTAGCATGTTTAAAGTGATTTTCATGCTTCCAGGGGCTCGGGAAGTTAATTAAATACCATTTGGAGGCATTTAATGTTCGAGCAAAAACGGCTGATTTTCGACAAAAGAGATAACACCCCCCCATTACGTCATGCTTCAGAAATGTGGAAAATGGTCCGTTTTCAAATGTTTTATTTTTGAACATCAGTTCACATTTGTAGGTGGATCATCAGTGTTAGAGCTAAAATTAGCATGTTTAAAGTGATTTTCATGCTTCCAGGGGCTCGGGAAGTGAAATAAATACCATTTGGAGGCATTTAATGTTCGAGCAAAAACGGCTGATTTTCGACAAAAGAGATAACACCCCCCCATTACGTCATGCTTCAGAAATGTGGAAAATGGTCCGTTTTCAAATGTTTTATTTTTGAACGTCAGTTCACATTTGTAGGTGGATCATCAGTGTTAGAGCTAAAATTAGCATGTTTAAAGTGATTTTCATGCTTCCAGGGGCCCAAAACACAAGATTTATGAAATGGTTAAAAGTGCATGAAAATGGCCAATTTACTCACTCTGAGTTCTCAAAAAGGGTTTCTTCACCCCGGGAAGTTAATTAAATACCATTTGGAGGCATTTAATGTTCGAGCAAAAACGGCTGATTTTCGACAAAAGAGATAACACCCCCCCATTACGTCATGCTTCAGAAATGTGGAAAATGGTCCGTTTTCAAATGTTTTATTTTTGAACGTCAGTTCACATTTGTAGGTGGATCATCAGTGTTAGAGCTAAAATTAGCATGTTTAAAGTGATTTTCATGCTTCCAGGGGCTCGGGAAGTGAAATAAATACCATTTGGAGGCATTTAATGTTCGAGCAAAAACGGCTGATTTTCGACAAAAGAGATAACACCCCCCCATTACGTCATGCTTCAGAAATGTGGAAAATGGTCCGTTTTCAAATGTTTTATTTTTGAACGTCAGTTCACATTTGGAGGTGGATCATCAGTGTTAGAGCTAAAATTAGCATGTTTAAAGTGATTTTCATGCTTCCAGGGGCCCAAAACACAAGATTTATGGAATGGGTAAAAGTGCATGAAAATGGCCAATTTACTCACTCTGAGTTCTCAAAAAGGGTTTCTTCACCCCGGGAAGTGAAATAAATACCATTTGGAGGCATTTAATGTTCGAGCAAAAACAGCTGATTTTCGACAAAAGAGATAACACCCCCCCATTACGTCATGCTTCAGAAATGTGGAAAATGGTCCGTTTTCAAATGTTTTATTTTTGAACGTCAGTTCACATTTGTAGGTGGATCATCAGTGTTAGAGCTAAAATTAGCATGTTTAAAGTGATTTTCATGCTTCCAGGGGTTCGGGAAGTTAATTAAATACCATTTGGAGGCATTTAATGTTCGAGCAAAAACGGCTGATTTTCGACAAAAGAGATAACACCCCCCCATTACGTCATGCTTCAGAAATGTGGAAAATGGTCCGTTTTCAAATGTTTTATTTTTGAACGTCAGTTCACATTTGTAGGTGGATCATCAGTGTTAGAGCTAAAATTAGCATGTTTAAAGTGATTTTCATGCTTCCAGGGGCTCGGGAAGTGAAATAAATACCATTTGGAGGCATTTAATGTTCGAGCAAAAACGGCAGATTTTCGACAAAAGAGATAACACCCCCCCATTACGTCATGCTTCAGAAATGTGGAAAATGGTCCGTTTTCAAATGTTTTATTTTTGAACGTCAGTTCACATTTGTAGGTGGATCATCAGTGTTAGAGCTAAAATTAGCATGTTTAAAGTGATTTTCATGCTTCCAGGGGCTCGGGAAGTTAATTAAATACCATTTGGAGGCATTTAATGTTCGAGCAAAAACGGCTGATTTTCGACAAAAGAGATAACACCCCCCCATTACGTCATGCTTCAGAAATGTGGAAAATGGTCCGTTTTCAAATGTTTTATTTTTGAACGTCAGTTCACATTTGTAGGTGGATCATCAGTGTTAGAGCTAAAATTAGCATGTTTAAAGTGATTTTCATGCTTCGAGGGGCCGAAAACACAAGATTAATGGAATGGTTAAAAGTGCATGAAAATGGCCAATTTACTCACTCTGAGTTCTCAAAAAGGGTTTCTTCACCCCGGGAAGTTAATACCATTTGGAGGCATTTAATGTTCGAGCAAAAACGGCTGATTTTCGACAAAAGAGATAACACCCCCCATTAGGTCATGCTTCAGAAATGTGGAAAATGGTCCGTTTTCAAATGTTTTATTTTTGAACGTCAGTTCACATTTGTAGGTGGATCATCAGTGTTAGAGCTAAAATTAGCATGTTTAAAGTGATTTTCATGCTTCCAGGGGCTCGGGAAGTTAATTAAATACCATTTGGAGGCATTTAATGTTCGAGCAAAAACGGCTGATTTTCGACAAAAGAGATAACACCCCCCTCATTACGTCATGCTTCAGAAATGTGGAAAATGGTCCGTTTTCAAATGTTTTATTTTTGAACGTCAGTTCACATTTGTAGGTGGATCATCAGTGTTAGAGCTAAAATTAGCATGTTTAAAGTGATTTTCATGCTTCCAGGGGCTCGGGAAGTTAATTAAATACCATTTGGAGGCATTTAATGTTCGAGCAAAAACGGCTGATTTTCGACAAAAGAGATAACACCCCCCCATTACGTCATGCTTCAGAAATGTGGAAAATGGTCCGTTTTCAAATGTTTTATTTTTGAACGTCAGTTCACATTTGTAGGTGGATCATCAGTGTTAGAGCTAAAATTAGCATGTTTAAAGTGATTTTCATGCTTCCAGGGGCCCAAAACACAAGATTTATGGAATGGTTAAAAGTGCATGAAAATGGCCAATTTACTCACTCTGAGTTCTCAAAAAGGGTTTCTTCACCCCGGGAAGTGAAATAAATACAATTTGGAGGCATTTAATGTTCGAGCAAAAACGGCTGATTTTCGACAAAAGAGATAACACCCCCCCATTACGTCATGCTTCAGAAATGTGGAAAATGGTCCGTTTTCAAATGTTTTATTTTTGAACGTCAGTTCACATTTGTAGGTGGATCATCAGTGTTAGAGCTAAAATTAGCATGTTTAAAGTGATTTTCATGCTTCCAGGGGCTCGGGAAGTTAATTAAATACCATTTGGAGGCATTTAATGTTCGAGCAAAAACGGCTGATTTTCGACAAAAGAGATAACACCCCCCCATTACGTCATGCTTCAGAAATGTTGAAAATGGTCCGTTTTCAAATGTTTTATTTTTGAACGTCAGTTCACATTTGTAGGTGGATCATCAGTGTTAGAGCTAAAATTAGCATGTTTAAAGTGATTTTCATGCTTCCAGGGGCTCGGGAAGTGAAATAAATACCATTTGGAGGCATTTAATGTTCGAGCAAAAACGGCTGATTTTCGACAAAAGAGATAACACCCCCCCATTACGTCATGCTTCAGAAATGTGGAAAATGGTCCGTTTTTCAAATGTTTTATTTTTGAACGTCAGTTCACATTTGTAGGTGGATCATCAGTGTTAGAGCTAAAATTAGCATGTTTAAAGTGATTTTCATGCTTCCAGGGGCTCGGGAAGTTAATTAAATACCATTTGGAGGCATTTAATGTTCGAGCAAAAACGGCTGATTTTCGACAAAAGAGATAACACCCCCCCATTACGTCATGCTGCAGAAATGTGGAAAATGGTCCGTTTTCAAATGTTTTATTTTTGAACGTCAGTTCACATTTGTAGGTGGATCATCAGTGTTAGAGCTAAAATTAGCATGTTTAAAGTGATTTTCATGCTTCCAGGGGCCCAAAACACAAGATTTATGGAATGGGTAAAAGTGCATGAAAATGGCCAATTTACTCACTCTGAGTTCTCAAAAAGGGTTTCTTCACCCCGGGAAGTGAAATAAATACCATTTGGAGGCATTTAATGTTCGAGCAAAAACGGCTGATTTTCGACAAAAGAGATAACACCCCCCCATTACGTCATGCTTCAGAAATGTGGAAAATGGTCCGTTTTCAAATGTTTTATTTTTGAACGTCAGTTCACATTTGTAGGTGGATCATCAGTGTTAGAGCTAAAATTAGCATGTTTAAAGTGATTTTCATGCTTCCAGGGGCTCGGGAAGTTAATTAAATACCATTTGGAGGCATTTAATGTTCGAGCAAAAACGGCTGATTTTCGACAAAAGAGATAACACCCCCCCATTACGTCATGCTTCAGAAATGTGGAAAATGGTCCGTTTTCAAATGTTTTATTTTTGAACGTCAGTTCACATTTGTAGGTGGATCATCAGTGTTAGAGCTAAAATTAGCATGTTTAAAGTGATTTTCATGCTTCCAGGGGCCCAAAACACAAGATTAATGGAATGGTTAAAAGTGCATGAAAATGGCCAATTTACTCACTCTGAGTTCTCAAAAAGGGTTTCTTCACCCCGGGAAGTGAAATAAATACCATTTGGAGGCATTTAATGTTCGAGCAAAAACGGCTGATTTTCGACAAAAGAGATAACACCCCCCCATTACGTCATGCTTCAGAAATGTGGAAAATGGTCCGTTTTCAAATGTTTTATTTTTGAACGTCAGTTCACATTTGTAGGTGGATCATCAGTGTTAGAGCTAAAATTAGCATGTTTAAAGTGATTTTCATGCTTCCAGGGGCTCGGGAAGTTAATTAAATACTATTTGGAGGCATTTAATGTTCGAGCAAAAACGGCTGATTTTCGACAAAAGAGATAACACCCCCCCCATTACGTCATGCTTCAGAAATGTGGAAAATGGTCTGTTTTCAAATGTTTTATTTTTGAACGTCAGTTCACATTTGTAGGTGGATCATCAGTGTTAGAGCTAAAATTAGCATGTTTAAAGTGATTTTCATGCTTCCAGGGGCTCGGGAATTAATTAAATACCATTTGGAGGCATTTAATGTTCGAGCAAAAACGGCTGATTTTCGACAAAAGAGATAACACCCCCCCATTACGTCATGCTTCAGAAATGTGGAAAATGGTCCGTTTTCAAATGTTTTATTTTTGAACATCAGTTCACATTTGTAGGTGGATCATCAGTGTTAGAGCTAAAATTAGCATGTTTAAAGTGATTTTCATGCTTCCAGGGGCTCGGGAAGTTAATTAAATACCATTTGGAGGCATTTAATGTTCGAGCAAAAACGGCTGATTTTCGACAAAAGAGATAACACCCCCCCATTACGTCATGCTTCAGAAATGTGGAAAATGGTCCGTTTTCAAATGTTTTATTTTTGAACGTCAGTTCACATTTGTAGGTGGATCATCAGTGTTAGAGCTAAAATTAGCATGTTTAAAGTGATTTTCATGCTTCGAGGGGCCCAAAACACAAGATTAATGGAATGGTTAAAAGTGCATGAAAATGGCCAATTTACTCACTCTGAGTTCTCAAAAAGGGTTTCTTCACCCCGGGAAGTTAATACCATTTGGAGGCATTTAATGTTCGAGCAAAAACGGCTGATTTTCGACAAAAGAGATAACACCCCCCCCATTACGTCATGCTTCAGAAATGTGGAAAATGGTCCGTTTTCAAATGTTTTATTTTTGAACATCAGTTCACATTTGTAGGTGGATCATCAGTGTTAGAGCTAAAATTAGCATGTTTAAAGTTATTTTCATGCTTCCAGGGGCTCGGGAAGTGAAATAAATACCATTTGGAGGCATTTAATGTTCGAGCAAAAACGGCTGATTTTCGACAAAAGAGATAACACCCCCCCATTACGTCATGCTTCAGAAATGTGGAAAATGGTCCGTTTTCAAATGTTTTATTTTTGAACGTCAGTTCACATTTGTAGGTGGATCATCAGTGTTAGAGCTAAAATTAGCATGTTTAAAGTGATTTTCATGCTTCCAGGGGCCCAAAACACAAGATTTATGGAATGGTTAAAAGTGCATGAAAATGGCCAATTTACTCACTCTGAGTTCTCAAAAAGGGTTTCTTCACCCCGGGAAGTTAATTAAATACCATTTGGAGGCATTTAATGTTCGAGCAAAAACGGCTGATTTTCGACAAAAGAGATAACACCCCCCCATTACGTCATGCTTCAGAAATGTGGAAAATGGTCCGTTTTCAAATGTTTTATTTTTGAACGTCAGTTCACATTTGTAGGTGGATCATCAGTGTTAGAGCTAAAATTAGCATGTTTAAAGTGATTTTCATGCTTCCAGGGGCTCGGGAAGTTAATTAAATACCATTTGGAGGCATTTAATGTTCGAGCAAAAACGGCTGATTTTCGACAAAAGAGATAACACCCCCCCATTACGTCATGCTTCAGAAATGTGGAAAATGGTCCGTTTTCAAATGTTTTATTTTTGAACGTCAGTTCACATTTGTAGGTGGATCATCAGTGTTAGAGCTAAAATTAGCATGTTTAAAGTGATTTTCATGCTTCCAGGGGCCCAAAACACAAGATTAATGGAATGGTTAAAAGTGCATGAAAATGGCCAATTTACTCACTCTGAGTTCTCAAAAAGGGTTTCTTCACCCCGGGAAGTGAAATAAATACCATTTGGAGGCATTTAATGTTCGAGCAAAAACGGCTGATTTTCGACAAAAGAGATAACACCCCCCAATTACGTCATGCTTCAGAAATGTGGAAAATGGTCCGTTTTCAAATGTTTTATTTTTGAACGTCAGTTCACATTTGTAGGTGGATCATCAGTGTTAGAGCTAAAATTAGCATGTTTAAAGTGATTTTCATGCTTCCAGGGGCCCAAAACACAAGATTTATGGAATGGTTAAAAGTGCATGAAAATGGCCAATTTACTCACTCTGAGTTCTCAAAAAGGGTTTCTTCACCCCGGGAAGTTAATTAAATACCATTTGGAGGCATTTAATGTTCGAGCAAAAACGGCTGATTTTCGACAAAAGAGATAACACCCCCCCCATTACGTCATGCTTCAGAAATGTGGAAAATGGTCCGTTTTCAAATGTTTTATTTTTGAACGTCAGTTCACATTTGTAGGTGGATCATCAGTGTTAGAGCTAAAATTAGCATGTTTAAAGTGATTTTCATGCTTCCAGGGGCCCAAAACACAAGATTTATGGAATGGTTAAAAGTGCATGAAAATGGCCAATTTACTCACTCTGAGTTCTCAAAAAGGGTTTCTTCACCCCGGGAAGTTAATTAAATACCATTTGGAGGCATTTAATGTTCGAGCAAAAACGGCTGATTTTCGACAAAAGAGATAACACCCCCCCATTACGTCATGCTTCAGAAATGTGGAAAATGGTCCGTTTTCAAATGTTTTATTTTTGAACGTCAGTTCACATTTGTAGGTGGATCATCAGTGTTAGAGCTAAAATTAGCATGTTTAAAGTGATTTTCATGCTTCCAGGGGCCCAAAACACAAGATTTATGGAATGGTTAAAAGTGCATGAAAATGGCCAATTTACTCACTCTGAGTTCTCAAAAAGGGTTTCTTCACCCCGGGAAGTGAAATAAATACCATTTGGAGGCATTTAATGTTCGAGCAAAAACGGCTGATTTTCGACAAAAGAGATAACACCCCCCATTACGTCATGCTTCAGAAATGTGGAAAATGGTCCGTTTTCAAATGTTTTATTTTTGAACGTCAGTTCACATTTGTAGGTGGATCATCAGTGTTAGAGCTAAAATTAGCATGTTTAAAGTGATTTTCATGCTTCCAGGGGCTCGGGAAGTTAATTGAATACCATTTGGAGGCATTTAATGTTCGAGCAAAAACGGCTGATTTTCGACAAAAGAGATAACACCCCCCCATTACGTCATGCTTCAGAAATGTGGAAAATGGTCCGTTTTCAAATGTTTTATTTTTGAACGTCAGTTCACATTTGTAGGTGGATCATCAGTGTTAGAGCTAAAATTAGCATGTTTAAAGTTAATTTCATGCTTCCAGGGGCCCAAAACACAAGATTTATGGAATGGTTAAAAGTGCATGAAAATGGCCAATTTACTCACTCTGAGTTCTCAAAAAGGGTTTCTTCACCCCGGGAAGTTAATTAAATACCATTTGGAGGCATTTAATGTTCGAGCAAAAACGGCTGATTTTCGACAAAAGAGATAACACCCCCCCATTACGTCATGCTTCAGAAATGTGGAAAATGGTCCGTTTTCAAATGTTTTATTTTTGAACGTCAGTTCACATTTGTAGGTGGATCATCAGTGTTAGAGCTAAAATTAGCATGTTTAAAGTGATTTTCATGCTTCCAGGGGCTCGGGAAGTTAATTAAATACCATTTGGAGGCATTTAATGTTCGAGCAAAAACGGCTGATTTTCGACAAAAGAGATAACACCCCCCCATTACGTCATGCTTCAGAAATGTGGAAAATGGTCCGTTTTCAAATGTTTTATTTTTGAACGTCAGTTCACATTTGTAGGTGGATCATCAGTGTTAGAGCTAAAATTAGCATGTTTAAAGTGATTTTCATGCTTCCAGGGGCTCGGGAAGTGAAATAAATACCATTTGGAGGCATTTAATGTTCGAGCAAAAACGGCTGATTTTCGACAAAAGAGATAACACCCCCCCATTACGTCATGCTTCAGAAATGTGGAAAATGGTCCGTTTTCAAATGTTTTATTTTTGAACGTCAGTTCACATTTGTAGGTGGATCATCAGTGTTAGAGCTAAAATTAGCATGTTTAAAGTGATTTTCATGCTTCCAGGGGCCCAAAACACAAGATTTATGGAATGGTTAAAAGTGCATGAAAATGGCCAATTTACTCACTCTGAGTTCTCAAAAAGGGTTTCTTCACCCCGGGAAGTTAATTAAATACCATTTGGAGGCATTTAATGTTCGAGCAAAAACGGCTGATTTTCGACAAAAGAGATAACACCCCCCCCATTACGTCATGCTTCAGAATTGTGGAAAATGGTCCGTTTTCAAATGTTTTATTTTTGAGCGTCAGTTCACATTTGTAGGTGGATCATCAGTGTTAGAGCTAAAATTAGCATGTTTAAAGTGATTTTCATGCTTCCAGGGGCTCGGGAAGTTAATTAAATACCATTTGGAGGCATTTAATGTTCGAGCAAAAACGGCTGATTTTCGACAAAAGAGATAACACCCCCCCATTACGTCATGCTTCAGAAATGTGGAAAATGGTCCGTTTTCAAATGTTTTATTTTTGAACGTCAGTTCACATTTGTAGGTGGATCATCAGTGTTAGAGCTAAAATTAGCATGTTTAAAGTGATTTTCATGCTTCCAGGGGCCCAAAACACAAGATTTATGGAATGGTTAAAAGTGCATGAAAATGGCCAATTTACTCACTCTGAGTTCTCAAAAAGGGTTTCTTCACCCCGGGAAGTTAATTAAATACCATTTGGAGGCATTTAATGTTCGAGCAAAAACGGCTGATTTTCGACAAAAGAGATAACACCCCCCCATTACGTCATGCTTCAGAAATGTGGAAAATGGTCCGTTTTCAAATGTTTTATTTTTGAACGTCAGTTCACATTTGTAGGTGGATCATCAGTGTTAGAGCTAAAATTAGCATGTTTAAAGTGATTTTCATGCTTCCAGGGGCTCTGGAAGTTAATTAAATACCATTTGGAGGCATTTAATGTTCGAGCAAAAACGTCTGATTTTCGACAAAAGAGATAACACCCCCCCATTACGTCATGCTTCAGCAATGTGGAAAATGGTCCGTTTTCAAATGTTTTATTTTTGAACGTCAGTTCACATTTGTAGGTGGATCATCAGTGTTAGAGCTAAAATTAGCATGTTTAAAGTGATTTTCATGCTTCCAGGGGCTCGGGAAGTTAATTAAATACCATTTGGAGGCATTTAATGTTCGAGCAAAAACGGCTGATTTTCGACAAAAGAGATAACACCCCCCCATTACGTCATGCTTCAGAAATGTGGAAAATGGTCCGTTTTCAAATGTTTTATTTTTGAACGTCAGTTCACATTTGTAGGTGGATCATCAGTGTTAGAGCTAAAATTAGCATGTTTAAAGTGATTTTCATGCTTCGAGGGGCCCAAAACACAAGATTAATGGAATGGTTAAAAGTGCATGAAAATGGCCAATTTACTCACTCTGAGTTCTCAAAAAGGGTTTCTTCACCCCGGGAAGTTAATACCATTTGGAGGCATTTAATGTTCGAGCAAAAACGGCTGATTTTCGACAAAAGAGATAACACCCCCCATTAGGTCATGCTTCAGAAATGTGGAAAATGGTCCGTTTTCAAATGTTTTATTTTTGAACGTCAGTTCACATTTGTAGGTGGATCATCAGTGTTAGAGCTAAAATTAGCATGTTTAAAGTGATTTTCATGCTTCCAGGGGCTCGGGAAGTTAATTAAATACCATTTGGAGGCATTTAATGTTCGAGCAAAAACGGCTGATTTTCGACAAAAGAGATAACACCCCCCTCATTACGTCATGCTTCAGAAATGTGGAAAATGGTCCGTTTTCAAATGTTTTATTTTTGAACGTCAGTTCACATTTGTAGGTGGATCATCAGTGTTAGAGCTAAAATTAGCATGTTTAAAGTGATTTTCATGCTTCCAGGGGCTCGGGAAGTTAATTAAATACCATTTGGAGGCATTTAATGTTCGAGCAAAAACGGCTGATTTTCGACAAAAGAGATAACACCCCCCCATTACGTCATGCTTCAGAAATGTGGAAAATGGTCCGTTTTCAAATGTTTTATTTTTGAACGTCAGTTCACATTTGTAGGTGGATCATCAGTGTTAGAGCTAAAATTAGCATGTTTAAAGTGATTTTCATGCTTCCAGGGGCCCAAAACACAAGATTTATGGAATGGTTAAAAGTGCATGAAAATGGCCAATTTACTCACTCTGAGTTCTCAAAAAGGGTTTCTTCACCCCGGGAAGTGAAATAAATACAATTTGGAGGCATTTAATGTTCGAGCAAAAACGGCTGATTTTCGACAAAAGAGATAACACCCCCCCATTACGTCATGCTTCAGAAATGTGGAAAATGGTCCGTTTTCAAATGTTTTATTTTTGAACGTCAGTTCACATTTGTAGGTGGATCATCAGTGTTAGAGCTAAAATTAGCATGTTTAAAGTGATTTTCATGCTTCCAGGGGCTCGGGAAGTTAATTAAATACCATTTGGAGGCATTTAATGTTCGAGCAAAAACGGCTGATTTTCGACAAAAGAGATAACACCCCCCCATTACGTCATGCTTCAGAAATGTTGAAAATGGTCCGTTTTCAAATGTTTTATTTTTGAACGTCAGTTCACATTTGTAGGTGGATCATCAGTGTTAGAGCTAAAATTAGCATGTTTAAAGTGATTTTCATGCTTCCAGGGGCTCGGGAAGTGAAATAAATACCATTTGGAGGCATTTAATGTTCGAGCAAAAACGGCTGATTTTCGACAAAAGAGATAACACCCCCCCATTACGTCATGCTTCAGAAATGTGGAAAATGGTCCGTTTTTCAAATGTTTTATTTTTGAACGTCAGTTCACATTTGTAGGTGGATCATCAGTGTTAGAGCTAAAATTAGCATGTTTAAAGTGATTTTCATGCTTCCAGGGGCTCGGGAAGTTAATTAAATACCATTTGGAGGCATTTAATGTTCGAGCAAAAACGGCTGATTTTCGACAAAAGAGATAACACCCCCCCATTACGTCATGCTGCAGAAATGTGGAAAATGGTCCGTTTTCAAATGTTTTATTTTTGAACGTCAGTTCACATTTGTAGGTGGATCATCAGTGTTAGAGCTAAAATTAGCATGTTTAAAGTGATTTTCATGCTTCCAGGGGCCCAAAACACAAGATTTATGGAATGGGTAAAAGTGCATGAAAATGGCCAATTTACTCACTCTGAGTTCTCAAAAAGGGTTTCTTCACCCCGGGAAGTGAAATAAATACCATTTGGAGGCATTTAATGTTCGAGCAAAAACGGCTGATTTTCGACAAAAGAGATAACACCCCCCCATTACGTCATGCTTCAGAAATGTGGAAAATGGTCCGTTTTCAAATGTTTTATTTTTGAACGTCAGTTCACATTTGTAGGTGGATCATCAGTGTTAGAGCTAAAATTAGCATGTTTAAAGTGATTTTCATGCTTCCAGGGGCTCGGGAAGTTAATTAAATACCATTTGGAGGCATTTAATGTTCGAGCAAAAACGGCTGATTTTCGACAAAAGAGATAACACCCCCCCATTACGTCATGCTTCAGAAATGTGGAAAATGGTCCGTTTTCAAATGTTTTATTTTTGAACGTCAGTTCACATTTGTAGGTGGATCATCAGTGTTAGAGCTAAAATTAGCATGTTTAAAGTGATTTTCATGCTTCCAGGGGCCCAAAACACAAGATTAATGGAATGGTTAAAAGTGCATGAAAATGGCCAATTTACTCACTCTGAGTTCTCAAAAAGGGTTTCTTCACCCCGGGAAGTGAAATAAATACCATTTGGAGGCATTTAATGTTCGAGCAAAAACGGCTGATTTTCGACAAAAGAGATAACACCCCCCCATTACGTCATGCTTCAGAAATGTGGAAAATGGTCCGTTTTCAAATGTTTTATTTTTGAACGTCAGTTCACATTTGTAGGTGGATCATCAGTGTTAGAGCTAAAATTAGCATGTTTAAAGTGATTTTCATGCTTCCAGGGGCTCGGGAAGTTAATTAAATACTATTTGGAGGCATTTAATGTTCGAGCAAAAACGGCTGATTTTCGACAAAAGAGATAACACCCCCCCCATTACGTCATGCTTCAGAAATGTGGAAAATGGTCTGTTTTCAAATGTTTTATTTTTGAACGTCAGTTCACATTTGTAGGTGGATCATCAGTGTTAGAGCTAAAATTAGCATGTTTAAAGTGATTTTCATGCTTCCAGGGGCTCGGGAATTAATTAAATACCATTTGGAGGCATTTAATGTTCGAGCAAAAACGGCTGATTTTCGACAAAAGAGATAACACCCCCCCATTACGTCATGCTTCAGAAATGTGGAAAATGGTCCGTTTTCAAATGTTTTATTTTTGAACATCAGTTCACATTTGTAGGTGGATCATCAGTGTTAGAGCTAAAATTAGCATGTTTAAAGTGATTTTCATGCTTCCAGGGGCTCGGGAAGTTAATTAAATACCATTTGGAGGCATTTAATGTTCGAGCAAAAACGGCTGATTTTCGACAAAAGAGATAACACCCCCCCATTACGTCATGCTTCAGAAATGTGGAAAATGGTCCGTTTTCAAATGTTTTATTTTTGAACGTCAGTTCACATTTGTAGGTGGATCATCAGTGTTAGAGCTAAAATTAGCATGTTTAAAGTGATTTTCATGCTTCGAGGGGCCCAAAACACAAGATTAATGGAATGGTTAAAAGTGCATGAAAATGGCCAATTTACTCACTCTGAGTTCTCAAAAAGGGTTTCTTCACCCCGGGAAGTTAATACCATTTGGAGGCATTTAATGTTCGAGCAAAAACGGCTGATTTTCGACAAAAGAGATAACACCCCCCCCATTACGTCATGCTTCAGAAATGTGGAAAATGGTCCGTTTTCAAATGTTTTATTTTTGAACATCAGTTCACATTTGTAGGTGGATCATCAGTGTTAGAGCTAAAATTAGCATGTTTAAAGTTATTTTCATGCTTCCAGGGGCTCGGGAAGTGAAATAAATACCATTTGGAGGCATTTAATGTTCGAGCAAAAACGGCTGATTTTCGACAAAAGAGATAACACCCCCCCATTACGTCATGCTTCAGAAATGTGGAAAATGGTCCGTTTTCAAATGTTTTATTTTTGAACGTCAGTTCACATTTGTAGGTGGATCATCAGTGTTAGAGCTAAAATTAGCATGTTTAAAGTGATTTTCATGCTTCCAGGGGCCCAAAACACAAGATTTATGGAATGGTTAAAAGTGCATGAAAATGGCCAATTTACTCACTCTGAGTTCTCAAAAAGGGTTTCTTCACCCCGGGAAGTTAATTAAATACCATTTGGAGGCATTTAATGTTCGAGCAAAAACGGCTGATTTTCGACAAAAGAGATAACACCCCCCCATTACGTCATGCTTCAGAAATGTGGAAAATGGTCCGTTTTCAAATGTTTTATTTTTGAACGTCAGTTCACATTTGTAGGTGGATCATCAGTGTTAGAGCTAAAATTAGCATGTTTAAAGTGATTTTCATGCTTCCAGGGGCTCGGGAAGTTAATTAAATACCATTTGGAGGCATTTAATGTTCGAGCAAAAACGGCTGATTTTCGACAAAAGAGATAACACCCCCCCATTACGTCATGCTTCAGAAATGTGGAAAATGGTCCGTTTTCAAATGTTTTATTTTTGAACGTCAGTTCACATTTGTAGGTGGATCATCAGTGTTAGAGCTAAAATTAGCATGTTTAAAGTGATTTTCATGCTTCCAGGGGCCCAAAACACAAGATTAATGGAATGGTTAAAAGTGCATGAAAATGGCCAATTTACTCACTCTGAGTTCTCAAAAAGGGTTTCTTCACCCCGGGAAGTGAAATAAATACCATTTGGAGGCATTTAATGTTCGAGCAAAAACGGCTGATTTTCGACAAAAGAGATAACACCCCCCAATTACGTCATGCTTCAGAAATGTGGAAAATGGTCCGTTTTCAAATGTTTTATTTTTGAACGTCAGTTCACATTTGTAGGTGGATCATCAGTGTTAGAGCTAAAATTAGCATGTTTAAAGTGATTTTCATGCTTCCAGGGGCCCAAAACACAAGATTTATGGAATGGTTAAAAGTGCATGAAAATGGCCAATTTACTCACTCTGAGTTCTCAAAAAGGGTTTCTTCACCCCGGGAAGTTAATTAAATACCATTTGGAGGCATTTAATGTTCGAGCAAAAACGGCTGATTTTCGACAAAAGAGATAACACCCCCCCCATTACGTCATGCTTCAGAAATGTGGAAAATGGTCCGTTTTCAAATGTTTTATTTTTGAACGTCAGTTCACATTTGTAGGTGGATCATCAGTGTTAGAGCTAAAATTAGCATGTTTAAAGTGATTTTCATGCTTCCAGGGGCCCAAAACACAAGATTAATGGAATGGTTAAAAGTGCATGAAAATGGCCAATTTACTCACTCTGAGTTCTCAAAAAGGGTTTCTTCACCCCGGGAAGTGAAATAAATACCATTTGGAGGCATTTAATGTTCGAGCAAAAACGGCTGATTTTCGACAAAAGAGATAACACCCCCCCATTACGTCATGCTTCAGAAATGTGGAAAATGGTCCGTTTTCAAATGTTTTATTTTTGAACGTCAGTTCACATTTGTAGGTGGATCATCAGTGTTAGAGCTAAAATTAGCATGTTTAAAGTGATTTTCATGCTTCCAGGGGCTCGGGAAGTTAATTAAATACTATTTGGAGGCATTTAATGTTCGAGCAAAAACGGCTGATTTTCGACAAAAGAGATAACACCCCCCCCATTACGTCATGCTTCAGAAATGTGGAAAATGGTCTGTTTTCAAATGTTTTATTTTTGAACGTCAGTTCACATTTGTAGGTGGATCATCAGTGTTAGAGCTAAAATTAGCATGTTTAAAGTGATTTTCATGCTTCCAGGGGCTCGGGAATTAATTAAATACCATTTGGAGGCATTTAATGTTCGAGCAAAAACGGCTGATTTTCGACAAAAGAGATAACACCCCCCCATTACGTCATGCTTCAGAAATGTGGAACATGGTCCGTTTTCAAATGTTTTATTTTTGAACATCAGTTCACATTTGTAGGTGGATCATCAGTGTTAGAGCTAAAATTAGCATGTTTAAAGTGATTTTCATGCTTCCAGGGGCTCGGGAAGTTAATTAAATACCATTTGGAGGCATTTAATGTTCGAGCAAAAACGGCTGATTTTCGACAAAAGAGATAACACCCCCCCATTACGTCATGCTTCAGAAATGTGGAAAATGGTCCGTTTTCAAATGTTTTATTTTTGAACGTCAGTTCACATTTGTAGGTGGATCATCAGTGTTAGAGCTAAAATTAGCATGTTTAAAGTGATTTTCATGCTTCGAGGGGCCCAAAACACAAGATTAATGGAATGGTTAAAAGTGCATGAAAATGGCCAATTTACTCACTCTGAGTTCTCAAAAAGGGTTTCTTCACCCCGGGAAGTTAATACCATTTGGAGGCATTTAATGTTCGAGCAAAAACGGCTGATTTTCGACAAAAGAGATAACACCCCCCCCATTACGTCATGCTTCAGAAATGTGGAAAATGGTCCGTTTTCAAATGTTTTATTTTTGAACATCAGTTCACATTTGTAGGTGGATCATCAGTGTTAGAGCTAAAATTAGCATGTTTAAAGTTATTTTCATGCTTCCAGGGGCTCGGGAAGTGAAATAAATACCATTTGGAGGCATTTAATGTTCGAGCAAAAACGGCTGATTTTCGACAAAAGAGATAACACCCCCCCATTACGTCATGCTTCAGAAATGTGGAAAATGGTCCGTTTTCAAATGTTTTATTTTTGAACGTCAGTTCACATTTGTAGGTGGATCATCAGTGTTAGAGCTAAAATTAGCATGTTTAAAGTGATTTTCATGCTTCCAGGGGCCCAAAACACAAGATTTATGGAATGGTTAAAAGTGCATGAAAATGGCCAATTTACTCACTCTGAGTTCTCAAAAAGGGTTTCTTCACCCCGGGAAGTTAATTAAATACCATTTGGAGGCATTTAATGTTCGAGCAAAAACGGCTGATTTTCGACAAAAGAGATAACACCCCCCCATTACGTCATGCTTCAGAAATGTGGAAAATGGTCCGTTTTCAAATGTTTTATTTTTGAACGTCAGTTCACATTTGTAGGTGGATCATCAGTGTTAGAGCTAAAATTAGCATGTTTAAAGTGATTTTCATGCTTCCAGGGGCTCGGGAAGTTAATTAAATACCATTTGGAGGCATTTAATGTTCGAGCAAAAACGGCTGATTTTCGACAAAAGAGATAACACCCCCCCATTACGTCATGCTTCAGAAATGTGGAAAATGGTCCGTTTTCAAATGTTTTATTTTTGAACGTCAGTTCACATTTGTAGGTGGATCATCAGTGTTAGAGCTAAAATTAGCATGTTTAAAGTGATTTTCATGCTTCCAGGGGCCCAAAACACAAGATTAATGGAATGGTTAAAAGTGCATGAAAATGGCCAATTTACTCACTCTGAGTTCTCAAAAAGGGTTTCTTCACCCCGGGAAGTGAAATAAATACCATTTGGAGGCATTTAATGTTCGAGCAAAAACGGCTGATTTTCGACAAAAGAGATAACACCCCCCAATTACGTCATGCTTCAGAAATGTGGAAAATGGTCCGTTTTCAAATGTTTTATTTTTGAACGTCAGTTCACATTTGTAGGTGGATCATCAGTGTTAGAGCTAAAATTAGCATGTTTAAAGTGATTTTCATGCTTCCAGGGGCCCAAAACACAAGATTTATGGAATGGTTAAAAGTGCATGAAAATGGCCAATTTACTCACTCTGAGTTCTCAAAAAGGGTTTCTTCACCCCGGGAAGTTAATTAAATACCATTTGGAGGCATTTAATGTTCGAGCAAAAACGGCTGATTTTCGACAAAAGAGATAACACCCCCCCCATTACGTCATGCTTCAGAAATGTGGAAAATGGTCCGTTTTCAAATGTTTTATTTTTGAACGTCAGTTCACATTTGTAGGTGGATCATCAGTGTTAGAGCTAAAATTAGCATGTTTAAAGTGATTTTCATGCTTCCAGGGGCCCAAAACACAAGATTTATGGAATGGTTAAAAGTGCATGAAAATGGCCAATTTACTCACTCTGAGTTCTCAAAAAGGGTTTCTTCACCCCGGGAAGTTAATTAAATACCATTTGGAGGCATTTAATGTTCGAGCAAAAACGGCTGATTTTCGACAAAAGAGATAACACCCCCCCATTACGTCATGCTTCAGAAATGTGGAAAATGGTCCGTTTTCAAATGTTTTATTTTTGAACGTCAGTTCACATTTGTAGGTGGATCATCAGTGTTAGAGCTAAAATTAGCATGTTTAAAGTGATTTTCATGCTTCCAGGGGCCCAAAACACAAGATTTATGGAATGGTTAAAAGTGCATGAAAATGGCCAATTTACTCACTCTGAGTTCTCAAAAAGGGTTTCTTCACCCCGGGAAGTGAAATAAATACCATTTGGAGGCATTTAATGTTCGAGCAAAAACGGCTGATTTTCGACAAAAGAGATAACACCCCCCATTACGTCATGCTTCAGAAATGTGGAAAATGGTCCGTTTTCAAATGTTTTATTTTTGAACGTCAGTTCACATTTGTAGGTGGATCATCAGTGTTAGAGCTAAAATTAGCATGTTTAAAGTGATTTTCATGCTTCCAGGGGCTCGGGAAGTTAATTGAATACCATTTGGAGGCATTTAATGTTCGAGCAAAAACGGCTGATTTTCGACAAAAGAGATAACACCCCCCCATTACGTCATGCTTCAGAAATGTGGAAAATGGTCCGTTTTCAAATGTTTTATTTTTGAACGTCAGTTCACATTTGTAGGTGGATCATCAGTGTTAGAGCTAAAATTAGCATGTTTAAAGTTAATTTCATGCTTCCAGGGGCCCAAAACACAAGATTTATGGAATGGTTAAAAGTGCATGAAAATGGCCAATTTACTCACTCTGAGTTCTCAAAAAGGGTTTCTTCACCCCGGGAAGTTAATTAAATACCATTTGGAGGCATTTAATGTTCGAGCAAAAACGGCTGATTTTCGACAAAAGAGATAACACCCCCCCATTACGTCATGCTTCAGAAATGTGGAAAATGGTCCGTTTTCAAATGTTTTATTTTTGAACGTCAGTTCACATTTGTAGGTGGATCATCAGTGTTAGAGCTAAAATTAGCATGTTTAAAGTGATTTTCATGCTTCCAGGGGCTCGGGAAGTTAATTAAATACCATTTGGAGGCATTTAATGTTCGAGCAAAAACGGCTGATTTTCGACAAAAGAGATAACACCCCCCCATTACGTCATGCTTCAGAAATGTGGAAAATGGTCCGTTTTCAAATGTTTTATTTTTGAACGTCAGTTCACATTTGTAGGTGGATCATCAGTGTTAGAGCTAAAATTAGCATGTTTAAAGTGATTTTCATGCTTCCAGGGGCTCGGGAAGTGAAATAAATACCATTTGGAGGCATTTAATGTTCGAGCAAAAACGGCTGATTTTCGACAAAAGAGATAACACCCCCCCATTACGTCATGCTTCAGAAATGTGGAAAATGGTCCGTTTTCAAATGTTTTATTTTTGAACGTCAGTTCACATTTGTAGGTGGATCATCAGTGTTAGAGCTAAAATTAGCATGTTTAAAGTGATTTTCATGCTTCCAGGGGCCCAAAACACAAGATTTATGGAATGGTTAAAAGTGCATGAAAATGGCCAATTTACTCACTCTGAGTTCTCAAAAAGGGTTTCTTCACCCCGGGAAGTTAATTAAATACCATTTGGAGGCATTTAATGTTCGAGCAAAAACGGCTGATTTTCGACAAAAGAGATAACACCCCCCCCATTACGTCATGCTTCAGAATTGTGGAAAATGGTCCGTTTTCAAATGTTTTATTTTTGAGCGTCAGTTCACATTTGTAGGTGGATCATCAGTGTTAGAGCTAAAATTAGCATGTTTAAAGTGATTTTCATGCTTCCAGGGGCTCGGGAAGTTAATTAAATACCATTTGGAGGCATTTAATGTTCGAGCAAAAACGGCTGATTTTCGACAAAAGAGATAACACCCCCCCATTACGTCATGCTTCAGAAATGTGGAAAATGGTCCGTTTTCAAATGTTTTATTTTTGAACGTCAGTTCACATTTGTAGGTGGATCATCAGTGTTAGAGCTAAAATTAGCATGTTTAAAGTGATTTTCATGCTTCCAGGGGCCCAAAACACAAGATTTATGGAATGGTTAAAAGTGCATGAAAATGGCCAATTTACTCACTCTGAGTTCTCAAAAAGGGTTTCTTCACCCCGGGAAGTTAATTAAATACCATTTGGAGGCATTTAATGTTCGAGCAAAAACGGCTGATTTTCGACAAAAGAGATAACACCCCCCCATTACGTCATGCTTCAGAAATGTGGAAAATGGTCCGTTTTCAAATGTTTTATTTTTGAACGTCAGTTCACATTTGTAGGTGGATCATCAGTGTTAGAGCTAAAATTAGCATGTTTAAAGTGATTTTCATGCTTCCAGGGGCTCTGGAAGTTAATTAAATACCATTTGGAGGCATTTAATGTTCGAGCAAAAACGTCTGATTTTCGACAAAAGAGATAACACCCCCCCATTACGTCATGCTTCAGCAATGTGGAAAATGGTCCGTTTTCAAATGTTTTATTTTTGAACGTCAGTTCACATTTGTAGGTGGATCATCAGTGTTAGAGCTAAAATTAGCATGTTTAAAGTGATTTTCATGCTTCCAGGGGCTCGGGAAGTTAATTAAATACCATTTGGAGGCATTTAATGTTCGAGCAAAAACGGCTGATTTTCGACAAAAGAGATAACACCCCCCCATTACGTCATGCTTCAGAAATGTGGAAAATGGTCCGTTTTCAAATGTTTTATTTTTGAACGTCAGTTCACATTTGTAGGTGGATCATCAGTGTTAGAGCTAAAATTAGCATGTTTAAAGTGATTTTCATGCTTCCAGGGGCCCAAAACACAAGATTTATGGAATGGTTAAAAGTGCATGAAAATGGCCAATTTACTCACTCTGAGTTCTCAAAAAGGGTTTCTTCACCCCGGGAAGTGAAATAAATACCATTTGGAGGCATTTAATGTTCGAGCAAAAACGGCTGATTTTCGACAAAAGAGATAACACCCCCCCATTACGTCATGCTTCAGAAATGTGGAAAATGGTCCGTTTTCAAATGTTTTATTTTTGAACGTCAGTTCACATTTGTAGGTGGATCATCAGTGTTAGAGCTAAAATTAGCATGTTTAAAGTGATTTTCATGCTTCCAGGGGCTCGGGAAGTTAATTAAATACCATTTGGAGGCATTTAATGTTCGAGCAAAAACGGCTGATTTTCGACAAAAGAGATAACACCCCCCCATTACGTCATGCTTCAGAAATGTGGAAAATGGTCCGTTTTCAAATGTTTTATTTTTGAACATCAGTTCACATTTGTAGGTGGATCATCAGTGTTAGAGCTAAAATTAGCATGTTTAAAGTGATTTTCATGCTTCCAGGGGCTCGGGAAGTGAAATAAATACCATTTGGAGGCATTTAATGTTCGAGCAAAAACGGCTGATTTTCGACAAAAGAGATAACACCCCCCCATTACGTCATGCTTCAGAAATGTGGAAAATGGTCCGTTTTCAAATGTTTTATTTTTGAACGTCAGTTCACATTTGTAGGTGGATCATCAGTGTTAGAGCTAAAATTAGCATGTTTAAAGTGATTTTCATGCTTCCAGGGGCCCAAAACACAAGATTTATGAAATGGTTAAAAGTGCATGAAAATGGCCAATTTACTCACTCTGAGTTCTCAAAAAGGGTTTCTTCACCCCGGGAAGTTAATTAAATACCATTTGGAGGCATTTAATGTTCGAGCAAAAACGGCTGATTTTCGACAAAAGAGATAACACCCCCCCATTACGTCATGCTTCAGAAATGTGGAAAATGGTCCGTTTTCAAATGTTTTATTTTTGAACGTCAGTTCACATTTGTAGGTGGATCATCAGTGTTAGAGCTAAAATTAGCATGTTTAAAGTGATTTTCATGCTTCCAGGGGCTCGGGAAGTGAAATAAATACCATTTGGAGGCATTTAATGTTCGAGCAAAAACGGCTGATTTTCGACAAAAGAGATAACACCCCCCCATTACGTCATGCTTCAGAAATGTGGAAAATGGTCCGTTTTCAAATGTTTTATTTTTGAACGTCAGTTCACATTTGGAGGTGGATCATCAGTGTTAGAGCTAAAATTAGCATGTTTAAAGTGATTTTCATGCTTCCAGGGGCCCAAAACACAAGATTTATGGAATGGGTAAAAGTGCATGAAAATGGCCAATTTACTCACTCTGAGTTCTCAAAAAGGGTTTCTTCACCCCGGGAAGTGAAATAAATACCATTTGGAGGCATTTAATGTTCGAGCAAAAACAGCTGATTTTCGACAAAAGAGATAACACCCCCCCATTACGTCATGCTTCAGAAATGTGGAAAATGGTCCGTTTTCAAATGTTTTATTTTTGAACGTCAGTTCACATTTGTAGGTGGATCATCAGTGTTAGAGCTAAAATTAGCATGTTTAAAGTGATTTTCATGCTTCCAGGGGTTCGGGAAGTTAATTAAATACCATTTGGAGGCATTTAATGTTCGAGCAAAAACGGCTGATTTTCGACAAAAGAGATAACACCCCCCCATTACGTCATGCTTCAGAAATGTGGAAAATGGTCCGTTTTCAAATGTTTTATTTTTGAACGTCAGTTCACATTTGTAGGTGGATCATCAGTGTTAGAGCTAAAATTAGCATGTTTAAAGTGATTTTCATGCTTCCAGGGGCTCGGGAAGTGAAATAAATACCATTTGGAGGCATTTAATGTTCGAGCAAAAACGGCAGATTTTCGACAAAAGAGATAACACCCCCCCATTACGTCATGCTTCAGAAATGTGGAAAATGGTCCGTTTTCAAATGTTTTATTTTTGAACGTCAGTTCACATTTGTAGGTGGATCATCAGTGTTAGAGCTAAAATTAGCATGTTTAAAGTGATTTTCATGCTTCCAGGGGCTCGGGAAGTTAATTAAATACCATTTGGAGGCATTTAATGTTCGAGCAAAAACGGCTGATTTTCGACAAAAGAGATAACACCCCCCCATTACGTCATGCTTCAGAAATGTGGAAAATGGTCCGTTTTCAAATGTTTTATTTTTGAACGTCAGTTCACATTTGTAGGTGGATCATCAGTGTTAGAGCTAAAATTAGCATGTTTAAAGTGATTTTCATGCTTCGAGGGGCCCAAAACACAAGATTAATGGAATGGTTAAAAGTGCATGAAAATGGCCAATTTACTCACTCTGAGTTCTCAAAAAGGGTTTCTTCACCCCGGGAAGTTAATACCATTTGGAGGCATTTAATGTTCGAGCAAAAACGGCTGATTTTCGACAAAAGAGATAACACCCCCCATTAGGTCATGCTTCAGAAATGTGGAAAATGGTCCGTTTTCAAATGTTTTATTTTTGAACGTCAGTTCACATTTGTAGGTGGATCATCAGTGTTAGAGCTAAAATTAGCATGTTTAAAGTGATTTTCATGCTTCCAGGGGCTCGGGAAGTTAATTAAATACCATTTGGAGGCATTTAATGTTCGAGCAAAAACGGCTGATTTTCGACAAAAGAGATAACACCCCCCTCATTACGTCATGCTTCAGAAATGTGGAAAATGGTCCGTTTTCAAATGTTTTATTTTTGAACGTCAGTTCACATTTGTAGGTGGATCATCAGTGTTAGAGCTAAAATTAGCATGTTTAAAGTGATTTTCATGCTTCCAGGGGCTCGGGAAGTTAATTAAATACCATTTGGAGGCATTTAATGTTCGAGCAAAAACGGCTGATTTTCGACAAAAGAGATAACACCCCCCCATTACGTCATGCTTCAGAAATGTGGAAAATGGTCCGTTTTCAAATGTTTTATTTTTGAACGTCAGTTCACATTTGTAGGTGGATCATCAGTGTTAGAGCTAAAATTAGCATGTTTAAAGTGATTTTCATGCTTCCAGGGGCCCAAAACACAAGATTTATGGAATGGTTAAAAGTGCATGAAAATGGCCAATTTACTCACTCTGAGTTCTCAAAAAGGGTTTCTTCACCCCGGGAAGTGAAATAAATACAATTTGGAGGCATTTAATGTTCGAGCAAAAACGGCTGATTTTCGACAAAAGAGATAACACCCCCCCATTACGTCATGCTTCAGAAATGTGGAAAATGGTCCGTTTTCAAATGTTTTATTTTTGAACGTCAGTTCACATTTGTAGGTGGATCATCAGTGTTAGAGCTAAAATTAGCATGTTTAAAGTGATTTTCATGCTTCCAGGGGCTCGGGAAGTTAATTAAATACCATTTGGAGGCATTTAATGTTCGAGCAAAAACGGCTGATTTTCGACAAAAGAGATAACACCCCCCCATTACGTCATGCTTCAGAAATGTTGAAAATGGTCCGTTTTCAAATGTTTTATTTTTGAACGTCAGTTCACATTTGTAGGTGGATCATCAGTGTTAGAGCTAAAATTAGCATGTTTAAAGTGATTTTCATGCTTCCAGGGGCTCGGGAAGTGAAATAAATACCATTTGGAGGCATTTAATGTTCGAGCAAAAACGGCTGATTTTCGACAAAAGAGATAACACCCCCCCATTACGTCATGCTTCAGAAATGTGGAAAATGGTCCGTTTTTCAAATGTTTTATTTTTGAACGTCAGTTCACATTTGTAGGTGGATCATCAGTGTTAGAGCTAAAATTAGCATGTTTAAAGTGATTTTCATGCTTCCAGGGGCTCGGGAAGTTAATTAAATACCATTTGGAGGCATTTAATGTTCGAGCAAAAACGGCTGATTTTCGACAAAAGAGATAACACCCCCCCATTACGTCATGCTGCAGAAATGTGGAAAATGGTCCGTTTTCAAATGTTTTATTTTTGAACGTCAGTTCACATTTGTAGGTGGATCATCAGTGTTAGAGCTAAAATTAGCATGTTTAAAGTGATTTTCATGCTTCCAGGGGCCCAAAACACAAGATTTATGGAATGGGTAAAAGTGCATGAAAATGGCCAATTTACTCACTCTGAGTTCTCAAAAAGGGTTTCTTCACCCCGGGAAGTGAAATAAATACCATTTGGAGGCATTTAATGTTCGAGCAAAAACGGCTGATTTTCGACAAAAGAGATAACACCCCCCCATTACGTCATGCTTCAGAAATGTGGAAAATGGTCCGTTTTCAAATGTTTTATTTTTGAACGTCAGTTCACATTTGTAGGTGGATCATCAGTGTTAGAGCTAAAATTAGCATGTTTAAAGTGATTTTCATGCTTCCAGGGGCTCGGGAAGTTAATTAAATACCATTTGGAGGCATTTAATGTTCGAGCAAAAACGGCTGATTTTCGACAAAAGAGATAACACCCCCCCATTACGTCATGCTTCAGAAATGTGGAAAATGGTCCGTTTTCAAATGTTTTATTTTTGAACGTCAGTTCACATTTGTAGGTGGATCATCAGTGTTAGAGCTAAAATTAGCATGTTTAAAGTGATTTTCATGCTTCCAGGGGCCCAAAACACAAGATTAATGGAATGGTTAAAAGTGCATGAAAATGGCCAATTTACTCACTCTGAGTTCTCAAAAAGGGTTTCTTCACCCCGGGAAGTGAAATAAATACCATTTGGAGGCATTTAATGTTCGAGCAAAAACGGCTGATTTTCGACAAAAGAGATAACACCCCCCCATTACGTCATGCTTCAGAAATGTGGAAAATGGTCCGTTTTCAAATGTTTTATTTTTGAACGTCAGTTCACATTTGTAGGTGGATCATCAGTGTTAGAGCTAAAATTAGCATGTTTAAAGTGATTTTCATGCTTCCAGGGGCTCGGGAAGTTAATTAAATACTATTTGGAGGCATTTAATGTTCGAGCAAAAACGGCTGATTTTCGACAAAAGAGATAACACCCCCCCCATTACGTCATGCTTCAGAAATGTGGAAAATGGTCTGTTTTCAAATGTTTTATTTTTGAACGTCAGTTCACATTTGTAGGTGGATCATCAGTGTTAGAGCTAAAATTAGCATGTTTAAAGTGATTTTCATGCTTCCAGGGGCTCGGGAATTAATTAAATACCATTTGGAGGCATTTAATGTTCGAGCAAAAACGGCTGATTTTCGACAAAAGAGATAACACCCCCCCATTACGTCATGCTTCAGAAATGTGGAAAATGGTCCGTTTTCAAATGTTTTATTTTTGAACATCAGTTCACATTTGTAGGTGGATCATCAGTGTTAGAGCTAAAATTAGCATGTTTAAAGTGATTTTCATGCTTCCAGGGGCTCGGGAAGTTAATTAAATACCATTTGGAGGCATTTAATGTTCGAGCAAAAACGGCTGATTTTCGACAAAAGAGATAACACCCCCCCATTACGTCATGCTTCAGAAATGTGGAAAATGGTCCGTTTTCAAATGTTTTATTTTTGAACGTCAGTTCACATTTGTAGGTGGATCATCAGTGTTAGAGCTAAAATTAGCATGTTTAAAGTGATTTTCATGCTTCGAGGGGCCCAAAACACAAGATTAATGGAATGGTTAAAAGTGCATGAAAATGGCCAATTTACTCACTCTGAGTTCTCAAAAAGGGTTTCTTCACCCCGGGAAGTTAATACCATTTGGAGGCATTTAATGTTCGAGCAAAAACGGCTGATTTTCGACAAAAGAGATAACACCCCCCCATTAGGTCATGCTTCAGAAATGTGGAAAATGGTCCGTTTTCAAATGTTTTATTTTTGAACGTCAGTTCACATTTGTAGGTGGATCATCAGTGTTAGAGCTAAAATTAGCATGTTTAAAGTGATTTTCATGCTTCCAGGGGCTCGGGAAGTTAATTAAATACCATTTGGAGGCATTTAATGTTCGAGCAAAAACGGCTGATTTTCGACAAAAGAGATAACACCCCCCTCATTACGTCATGCTTCAGAAATGTGGAAAATGGTCCGTTTTCAAATGTTTTATTTTTGAACGTCAGTTCACATTTGTAGGTGGATCATCAGTGTTAGAGCTAAAATTAGCATGTTTAAAGTGATTTTCATGCTTCCAGGGGCTCGGGAAGTTAATTAAATACCATTTGGAGGCATTTAATGTTCGAGCAAAAACGGATGATTTTCGAGAAAAGAGATAACACCCCCCCATTACGTCATGCTTCAGAAATGTGGAAAATGGTCCGTTTTCAAATGTTTTATTTTTGAACGTCAGTTCACATTTGTAGGTGGATCATCAGTGTTAGAGCTAAAATTAGCATGTTTAAAGTGATTTTCATGCTTCCAGGGGCTCGGGAAGTTAATTAAATACCATTTGGAGGCATTTAATGTTCGAGCAAAAACGGCTGATTTTCGACAAAAGAGATAACACCCCCCCATTACGTCATGCTTCAGAAATGTGGAAAATGGTCCGTTTTCAAATGTTTTATTTTTGAACGTCAGTTCACGTTTGTAGGTGGATCATCAGTGTTAGAGCTAAAATTAGCATGTTTAAAGTGATTTTCATGCTTCCAGGGGCCCAAAACACAAGATTTATGGAATGGTTAAAAGTGCATGAAAATGGCCAATTTACTCACTCTGAGTTCTCAAAAAGGGTTTCTTCACCCCGGGAAGTGAAATAAATACCATTTGGAGGCATTTAATGTTCGAGCAAAAACGGCTGATTTTCGACAAAAGAGATAACACCCCCCCATTACGTCATGCTTCAGAAATGTGGAAAATGGTCCGTTTTCAAATGTTTTATTTTTGAACGTCAGTTCACATTTGTAGGCGGATCATCAGTGTTAGAGCTAAAATTAGCATGTTTAAAGTGATTTTCATGCTTCCAGGGGCCCAAAACACAAGATTAATGGAATGGTTAAAAGTGCATGAAAATGGCCAATTTACTCACTCTGAGTTCTCAAAAAGGGTTTCTTCACCCCGGGAAGTGAAATAAATACCATTTGGAGGCATTTAATGTTCGAGCAAAAACGGCTGATTTTCGACAAAAGAGATAACACCCCCCCATTACGTCATGCTTCAGAAATGTGGAAAATGGTCCGTTTTCAAATGTTTTATTTTTGAACGTCAGTTCACATTTGTAGGTGGATCATCAGTGTTAGAGCTAAAATTAGCATGTTTAAAGTGATTTTCATGCTTCCAGGGGCTCGGGAAGTTAATTAAATACCATTTGGAGGCATTTAATGTTCGAGCAAAAACGGCTGATTTTCGACAAAAGAGATAACACCCCCCCATTACGTCATGCTTCAGAAATGTGGAAAATGGTCCGTTTTCAAATGTTTTATTTTTGAACGTCAGTTCACATTTGTAGGTGGATCATCAGTGTTAGAGCTAAAATTAGCATGTTTAAAGTGATTTTCATGCTTCCAGGGGCCCAAAACACAAGATTAATGGAATGGTTAAAAGTGCATGAAAATGGCCAATTTACTCACTCTGAGTTCTCAAAAAGGGTTTCTTCACCCCGGGAAGTGAAATAAATACCATTTGGAGGCATTTAATGTTCGAGCAAAAACGGCTGATTTTCGACAAAAGAGATAACACCCCCCCATTACGTCATGCTTCAGAAATGTGGAAAATGGTCCGTTTTCAAATGTTTTATTTTTGAACGTCAGTTCACATTTGTAGGTGGATCATCAGTGTTAGAGCTAAAATTAGCATGTTTAAAGTGATTTTCATGCTTCCAGGGGCTCGGGAAGTTAATTAAATACTATTTGGAGGCATTTAATGTTCGAGCAAAAACGGCTGATTTTCGACAAAAGAGATAACACCCCCCCCATTACGTCATGCTTCAGAAATGTGGAAAATGGTCTGTTTTCAAATGTTTTATTTTTGAACGTCAGTTCACATTTGTAGGTGGATCATCAGTGTTAGAGCTAAAATTAGCATGTTTAAAGTGATTTTCATGCTTCCAGGGGCTCGGGAATTAATTAAATACCATTTGGAGGCATTTAATGTTCGAGCAAAAACGGCTGATTTTCGACAAAAGAGATAACACCCCCCCATTACGTCATGCTTCAGAAATGTGGAAAATGGTCCGTTTTCAAATGTTTTATTTTTGAACGTCAGTTCACATTTGTAGGTGGATCATCAGTGTTAGAGCTAAAATTAGCATGTTTAAAGTGATTTTCATGCTTCCAGGGGCTCGGGAAGTGAAATAAATACCATTTGGAGGCATTTAATGTTCGAGCAAAAACGGCTGATTTTCGACAAAAGAGATAACACCCCCCCATTACGTCATGCTTCAGAAATGTGGAAAATGGGCCGTTTTCAAATGTTTTATTTTTGAACGTCAGTTCACATTTGTAGGTGGATCATCAGTGTTAGAGCTAAAATTAGCATGTTTAAAGTGATTTTCATGCTTCCAGGGGCTCGGGAAGTTAATTAAATACCATTTGGAGGCATTTAATGTTCGAGCAAAAACGGCTGATTTTCGACAAAAGAGATAACACCCCCCCATTACGTCATGCTTCAGAAATGTGGAAAATGGTCCGTTTTCAAATGTTTTATTTTTGAACGTCAGTTCACATTTGTAGGTGGATCATCAGTGTTAGAGCTAAAATTAGCATGTTTAAAGTGATTTTCATGCTTCCAGGGGCCCAAAACACAAGATTAATGGAATGGTTAAAAGTGCATGAAAATGGCCAATTTACTCACTCTGAGTTCTCAAAAAGGGTTTCTTCACCCCGGGAAGTTAATTAAATACCATTTGGAGGCATTTAATGTTCGAGCAAAAACGGCTGATTTTCGACAAAAGAGATAACACCCCCCCCCCATTACGTCATGCTTCAGAAATGTGGAAAATGGTCCGTTTTCAAATGTTTTATTTTTGAACGTCAGTTCACATTTGTAGGTGGATCATCAGTGTTAGAGCTAAAATTAGCATGTTTAAAGTGATTTTCATGCTTCCAGGGGCTCGGGAAGTGAAATAAATACCATTTGGAGGCATTTAATGTTCGAGCAAAAACAGCTGATTTTCGACAAAAGAGATAACACCCCCCCATTACGTCATGCTTCAGAAATGTGGAAAATGGTCCGTTTTCAAATGTTTTATTTTTGAACGTCAGTTCACATTTGTAGGTGGATCATCAGTGTTAGAGCTAAAATTAGCATGTTTAAAGTGATTTTCATGCTTCCAGGGGCCCAAAACACAAGATTTATGGAATGGTTAAAAGTGCATGAAAATGGCCAATTTACTCACTCTGAGTTCTCAAAAAGGGTTTCTTCACCCCGGGAAGTTAATTAAATACCATTTGGAGGCATTTAATGTTCGAGCAAAAACGGCTGATTTTCGACAAAAGAGATAACACCCCCCATTACGTCATGCTTCAGAAATGTGGAAAATGGTCCGTTTTCAAATGTTTTATTTTTGAACGTCAGTTCACATTTGTAGGTGGATCATCAGTGTTAGAGCTAAAATTAGCATGTTTAAAGTGATTTTCATGCTTCCAGGGGCTCGGGAAGTTAATTAAATACCATTTGGAGGCATTTAATGTTCGAGCAAAAACGGCTGATTTTCGACAAAAGAGATAACACCCCCCCATTACGTCATGCTTCAGAAATGTGGAAAATGGTCCGTTTTCAAATGTTTTATTTTTGAACGTCAGTTCACATTTGTAGGTGGATCATCAGTGTTAGAGCTAAAATTAGCATGTTTAAAGTGATTTTCATGCTTCCAGGGGCCCAAAACACAAGATTAATGGAATGGTTAAAAGTGCATGAAAATGGCCAATTTACTCACTCTGAGTTCTCAAAAAGGGTTTCTTCACCCCGGGAAGTGAAATAAATACCATTTGGAGGCATTTAATGTTCGAGCAAAAACGGCTGATTTTCGACAAAAGAGATAACACCCCCCAATTACGTCATGCTTCAGAAATGTGGAAAATGGTCCGTTTTCAAATGTTTTATTTTTGAACGTCAGTTCACATTTGTAGGTGGATCATCAGTGTTAGAGCTAAAATTAGCATGTTTAAAGTGATTTTCATGCTTCCAGGGGCCCAAAACACAAGATTTATGGAATGGTTAAAAGTGCATGAAAATGGCCAATTTACTCACTCTGAGTTCTCAAAAAGGGTTTCTTCACCCCGGGAAGTTAATTAAATACCATTTGGAGGCATTTAATGTTCGAGCAAAAACGGCTGATTTTCGACAAAAGAGATAACACCCCCCCCATTACGTCATGCTTCAGAAATGTGGAAAATGGTCCGTTTTCAAATGTTTTATTTTTGAACGTCAGTTCACATTTGTAGGTGGATCATCAGTGTTAGAGCTAAAATTAGCATGTTTAAAGTGATTTTCATGCTTCCAGGGGCCCAAAACACAAGATTTATGGAATGGTTAAAAGTGCATGAAAATGGCCAATTTACTCACTCTGAGTTCTCAAAAAGGGTTTCTTCACCCCGGGAAGTTAATTAAATACCATTTGGAGGCATTTAATGTTCGAGCAAAAACGGCTGATTTTCGACAAAAGAGATAACACCCCCCCATTACGTCATGCTTCAGAAATGTGGAAAATGGTCCGTTTTCAAATGTTTTATTTTTGAACGTCAGTTCACATTTGTAGGTGGATCATCAGTGTTAGAGCTAAAATTAGCATGTTTAAAGTGATTTTCATGCTTCCAGGGGCTCGGGAAGTTAATTAAATACCATTTGGAGGCATTTAATGTTCGAGCAAAAACGGCTGATTTTCGACAAAAGAGATAACACCCCCCATTACGTCATGCTTCAGAAATGTGGAAAATGGTCCGTTTTCAAATGTTTTATTTTTGAACGTCAGTTCACATTTGTAGGTGGATCATCAGTGTTAGAGCTAAAATTAGCATGTTTAAAGTGATTTTCATGCTTCCAGGGGCCCAAAACACAAGATTAATGGAATGGTTAAAAGTGCATGAAAATGGCCAATTTACTCACTCTGAGTTCTCAAAAAGGGTTTCTTCACCCCGGGAAGTGAAATAAATACCATTTGTAGGCATTTAATGTTCGAGCAAAAACGGCTGATTTTCGACAAAAGAGATAACACCCCCCAATTACGTCATGCTTCAGAAATGTGGAAAATGGTCCGTTTTCAAATGTTTTATTTTTGAACGTCAGTTCACATTTGTAGGTGGATCATCAGTGTTAGAGCTAAAATTAGCATGTTTAAAGTGATTTTCATGCTTCCCGGGGCCCAAAACACAAGATTTATGGAATGGTTAAAAGTGCATGAAAATGGCCAATTTACTCACTCTGAGTTCTCAAAAAGGGTTTCTTCACCCCGGGAAGTTAATTAAATACCATTTGGAGGCATTTAATGTTTGAGCAAAAACGGCTGATTTTCGACAAAAGAGATAACACCCCCCCCATTACGTCATGCTTCAGAAATGTGGAAAATGGTCCGTTTTCAAATGTTTTATTTTTGAACGTCAGTTCACATTTGTAGGTGGATCATCAGTGTTAGAGCTAAAATTAGCATGTTTAAAGTGATTTTCATGCTTCCAGGGGCCCAAAACACAAGATTTATGGAATGGTTAAAAGTGCATGAAAATGGCCAATTTACTCACTCTGAGTTCTCAAAAAGGGTTTCTTCACCCCGGGAAGTTAATTAAATACCATTTGGAGGCATTTAATGTTCGAGCAAAAACGGCTGATTTTCGACAAAAGAGATAACACCCCCCCATTACGTCATGCTTCAGAAATGTGGAAAATGGTCCGTTTTCAAATGTTTTATTTTTGAATGTCAGTTCACATTTGTAGGTGGATCATCAGTGTTAGAGCTAAAATTAGCATGTTTAAAGTGATTTTCATGCTTCCAGGGGCCCAAAACACAAGATTTATGGAATGGTTAAAAGTGCATGAAAATGGCCAATTTACTCACTCTGAGTTCTCAAAAAGGGTTTCTTCACCCCGGGAAGTGAAATAAATACCATTTGGAGGCATTTAATGTTCGAGCAAAAACGGCTGATTTTCGACAAAAGAGATAACACCCCCCCATTACGTCATGCTTCAGAAATGTGGAAAATGGTCCGTTTTCAAATGTTTTATTTTTGAACGTCAGTTCACATTTGTAGGTGGATCATCAGTGTTAGAGCTAAAATTAGCATGTTTAAAGTGATTTTCATGCTTCCAGGGGCTCGGGAAGTTAATTGAATACCATTTGGAGGCATTTAATGTTCGAGCAAAAACGGCTGATTTTCGACAAAAGAGATAACACCCCCCCATTACGTCATGCTTCAGAAATGTGGAAAATGGTCCGTTTTCAAATGTTTTATTTTTGAACGTCAGTTCACATTTGTAGGTGGATCATCAGTGTTAGAGCTAAAATTAGCATGTTTAAAGTGAATTTCATGCTTCCAGGGGCCCAAAACACAAGATTTATGGAATGGTTAAAAGTGCATGAAAATGGCCAATTTACTCACTCTGAGTTCTCAAAAAGGGTTTCTTCACCCCGGGAAGTTAATTAATTACCATTTGGAGGCATTTAATGTTCGAGCAAAAACGGCTGATTTTCGACAAAAGAGATAACACCCCCCCATTACGTCATGCTTCAGAAATGTGGAAAATGGTCCGTTTTCAAATGTTTTATTTTTGAACGTCAGTTCACATTTGTAGGTGGATCATCAGTGTTAGAGCTAAAATTAGCATGTTTAAAGTGATTTTCATGCTTCCAGGGGCTCGGGAAGTTAATTAAATACCATTTGGAGGCATTTAATGTTCGAGCAAAAACGGCTGATTTTCGACAAAAGAGATAACACCCCCCCATTACGTCATGCTTCAGAAATGTGGAAAATGGTCCGTTTTCAAATGTTTTATTTTTGAACGTCAGTTCACATTTGTAGGTGGATCATCAGTGTTAGAGCTAAAATTAGCATGTTTAAAGTGATTTTCATGCTTCCAGGGGCTCGGGAAGTGAAATAAATACCATTTGGAGGCATTTAATGTTCGAGCAAAAACGGCTGATTTTCGACAAAAGAGATAACACCCCCCCATTACGTCATGCTTCAGAAATGTGGAAAATGGTCCGTTTTCAAATGTTTTATTTTTGAACGTCAGTTCACATTTGTAGGTGGATCATCAGTGTTAGAGCTAAAATTAGCATGTTTAAAGTGATTTTCATGCTTCCAGGGGCCCAAAACACAAGATTTATGGAATGGTTAAAAGTGCATGAAAATGGCCAATTTACTCACTCTGAGTTCTCAAAAAGGGTTTCTTCACCCCGGGAAGTTAATTAAATACCATTTGGAGGCATTTAATGTTCGAGCAAAAACGGCTGATTTTCGACAAAAGAGATAACACCCCCCCATTACGTCATGCTTCAGAATTGTGGAAAATGGTCCATTTCAAATGTTTTATTTTTGAGCGTCAGTTCACATTTGTAGGTGGATCATCAGTGTTAGAGCTAAAATTAGCATGTTTAAAGTGATTTTCATGCTTCCAGGGGCTCGGGAAGTTAATTAAATACCATTTGGAGGCATTTAATGTTCGAGCAAAAACGGCTGATTTTCGACAAAAGAGATAACACCCCCCCATTACGTCATGCTTCAGAAATGTGGAAAATGGTCCGTTTTCAAATGTTTTATTTTTGAACGTCAGTTCACATTTGTAGGTGGATCATCAGTGTTAGAGCTAAAATTAGCATGTTTAAAGTGATTTTCATGCTTCCAGGGGCCCAAAACACAAGATTTATGGAATGGTTAAAAGTGCATGAAAATGGCCAATTTACTCACTCTGAGTTCTCAAAAAGGGTTTCTTCACCCCGGGAAGTTAATTAAATACCATTTGGAGGCATTTAATGTTCGAGCAAAAACGGCTGATTTTCGACAAAAGAGATAACACCCCCCCATTACGTCATGCTTCAGAAATGTGGAAAATGGTCCGTTTTCAAATGTTTTATTTTTGAACGTCAGTTCACATTTGTAGGTGGATCATCAGTGTTAGAGCTAAAATTAGCATGTTTAAAGTGATTTTCATGCTTCCAGGGGCTCGGGAAGTTAATTAAATACCATTTGGAGGCATTTAATGTTCGAGCAAAAACGGCTGATTTTCGACAAAAGAGATAACACCCCCCATTACGTCATGCTTCAGAAATGTGGAAAATGGTCCGTTTTCAAATGTTTTATTTTTGAACGTCAGTTCACATTTGTAGGTGGATCATCAGTGTTAGAGCTAAAATTAGCATGTTTAAAGTGATTTTCATGCTTCCAGGGGCCCAAAACACAAGATTTATGGAATGGTTAAAAGTGCATGAAAATGGCCAATTTACTCACTCTGAGTTCTCAAAAAGGGTTTCTTCACCCCGGGAAGTTAATTAAATACCATTTGGAGGCATTTAATGTTCGAGCAAAAACGGCTGATTTTCGACAAAAGAGATAACACCCCCCCATTACGTCATGCTTCAGAAATGTGGAAAATGGTCCGTTTTCAAATGTTTTATTTTTGAACGTCAGTTCACATTTGTAGGTGGATCATCAGTGTTAGAGCTAAAATTAGCATGTTTAAAGTGATTTTCATGCTTCCAGGGGCTCGGGAAGTTAATTAAATACCATTTGGAGGCATTTAATGTTCGAGCAAAAACGGCTGATTTTCGACAAAAGAGATAACACCCCCCATTACGTCATGCTTCAGAAATGTGGAAAATGGTCCGTTTTCAAATGTTTTATTTTTGAACGTCAGTTCACATTTGTAGGTGGATCATCAGTGTTAGAGCTAAAATTAGCATGTTTAAAGTGATTTTCATGCTTCCAGGGGCCCAAAACACAAGATTAATGGAATGGTTAAAAGTGCATGAAAATGGCCAATTTACTCACTCTGAGTTCTCAAAAAGGGTTTCTTCACCCCGGGAAGTGAAATAAATACCATTTGTAGGCATTTAATGTTCGAGCAAAAACGGCTGATTTTCGACAAAAGAGATAACACCCCCCAATTACGTCATGCTTCAGAAATGTGGAAAATGGTCCGTTTTCAAATGTTTTATTTTTGAACGTCAGTTCACATTTGTAGGTGGATCATCAGTGTTAGAGCTAAAATTAGCATGTTTAAAGTGATTTTCATGCTTCCCGGGGCCCAAAACACAAGATTTATGGAATGGTTAAAAGTGCATGAAAATGGCCAATTTACTCACTCTGAGTTCTCAAAAAGGGTTTCTTCACCCCGGGAAGTTAATTAAATACCATTTGGAGGCATTTAATGTTTGAGCAAAAACGGCTGATTTTCGACAAAAGAGATAACACCCCCCCCATTACGTCATGCTTCAGAAATGTGGAAAATGGTCCGTTTTCAAATGTTTTATTTTTGAACGTCAGTTCACATTTGTAGGTGGATCATCAGTGTTAGAGCTAAAATTAGCATGTTTAAAGTGATTTTCATGCTTCCAGGGGCCCAAAACACAAGATTTATGGAATGGTTAAAAGTGCATGAAAATGGCCAATTTACTCACTCTGAGTTCTCAAAAAGGGTTTCTTCACCCCGGGAAGTTAATTAAATACCATTTGGAGGCATTTAATGTTCGAGCAAAAACGGCTGATTTTCGACAAAAGAGATAACACCCCCCCATTACGTCATGCTTCAGAAATGTGGAAAATGGTCCGTTTTCAAATGTTTTATTTTTGAACGTCAGTTCACATTTGTAGGTGGATCATCAGTGTTAGAGCTAAAATTAGCATGTTTAAAGTGATTTTCATGCTTCCAGGGGCCCAAAACACAAGATTTATGGAATGGTTAAAAGTGCATGAAAATGGCCAATTTACTCACTCTGAGTTCTCAAAAAGGGTTTCTTCACCCCGGGAAGTGAAATAAATACCATTTGGAGGCATTTAATGTTCGAGCAAAAACGGCTGATTTTCGACAAAAGAGATAACACCCCCCCATTACGTCATGCTTCAGAAATGTGGAAAATGGTCCGTTTTCAAATGTTTTATTTTTGAACGTCAGTTCACATTTGTAGGTGGATCATCAGTGTTAGAGCTAAAATTAGCATGTTTAAAGTGATTTTCATGCTTCCAGGGGCTCGGGAAGTTAATTGAATACCATTTGGAGGCATTTAATGTTCGAGCAAAAACGGCTGATTTTCGACAAAAGAGATAACACCCCCCCATTACGTCATGCTTCAGAAATGTGGAAAATGGTCCGTTTTCAAATGTTTTATTTTTGAACGTCAGTTCACATTTGTAGGTGGATCATCAGTGTTAGAGCTAAAATTAGCATGTTTAAAGTGAATTTCATGCTTCCAGGGGCCCAAAACACAAGATTTATGGAATGGTTAAAAGTGCATGAAAATGGCCAATTTACTCACTCTGAGTTCTCAAAAAGGGTTTCTTCACCCCGGGAAGTTAATTAATTACCATTTGGAGGCATTTAATGTTCGAGCAAAAACGGCTGATTTTCGACAAAAGAGATAACACCCCCCCATTACGTCATGCTTCAGAAATGTGGAAAATGGTCCGTTTTCAAATGTTTTATTTTTGAACGTCAGTTCACATTTGTAGGTGGATCATCAGTGTTAGAGCTAAAATTAGCATGTTTAAAGTGATTTTCATGCTTCCAGGGGCTCGGGAAGTTAATTAAATACCATTTGGAGGCATTTAATGTTCGAGCAAAAACGGCTGATTTTCGACAAAAGAGATAACACCCCCCCATTACGTCATGCTTCAGAAATGTGGAAAATGGTCCGTTTTCAAATGTTTTATTTTTGAACGTCAGTTCACATTTGTAGGTGGATCATCAGTGTTAGAGCTAAAATTAGCATGTTTAAAGTGATTTTCATGCTTCCAGGGGCTCGGGAAGTGAAATAAATACCATTTGGAGGCATTTAATGTTCGAGCAAAAACGGCTGATTTTCGACAAAAGAGATAACACCCCCCCATTACGTCATGCTTCAGAAATGTGGAAAATGGTCCGTTTTCAAATGTTTTATTTTTGAACGTCAGTTCACATTTGTAGGTGGATCATCAGTGTTAGAGCTAAAATTAGCATGTTTAAAGTGATTTTCATGCTTCCAGGGGCCCAAAACACAAGATTTATGGAATGGTTAAAAGTGCATGAAAATGGCCAATTTACTCACTCTGAGTTCTCAAAAAGGGTTTCTTCACCCCGGGAAGTTAATTAAATACCATTTGGAGGCATTTAATGTTCGAGCAAAAACGGCTGATTTTCGACAAAAGAGATAACACCCCCCCATTACGTCATGCTTCAGAATTGTGGAAAATGGTCCATTTCAAATGTTTTATTTTTGAGCGTCAGTTCACATTTGTAGGTGGATCATCAGTGTTAGAGCTAAAATTAGCATGTTTAAAGTGATTTTCATGCTTCCAGGGGCTCGGGAAGTTAATTAAATACCATTTGGAGGCATTTAATGTTCGAGCAAAAACGGCTGATTTTCGACAAAAGAGATAACACCCCCCCATTACGTCATGCTTCAGAAATGTGGAAAATGGTCCGTTTTCAAATGTTTTATTTTTGAACGTCAGTTCACATTTGTAGGTGGATCATCAGTGTTAGAGCTAAAATTAGCATGTTTAAAGTGATTTTCATGCTTCCAGGGGCCCAAAACACAAGATTTATGGAATGGTTAAAAGTGCATGAAAATGGCCAATTTACTCACTCTGAGTTCTCAAAAAGGGTTTCTTCACCCCGGGAAGTTAATTAAATACCATTTGGAGGCATTTAATGTTCGAGCAAAAACGGCTGATTTTCGACAAAAGAGATAACACCCCCCCATTACGTCATGCTTCAGAAATGTGGAAAATGGTCCGTTTTCAAATGTTTTATTTTTGAACGTCAGTTCACATTTGTAGGTGGATCATCAGTGTTAGAGCTAAAATTAGCATGTTTAAAGTGATTTTCATGCTTCCAGGGGCTCTGGAAGTTAATTAAATACCATTTGGAGGCATTTAATGTTCGAGCAAAAACGGCTGATTTTCGACAAAAGAGATAACACCCCCCCATTACGTCATGCTTCAGAAATGTGGAAAATGGTCCGTTTTCAAATGTTTTATTTTTGAACGTCAGTTCACATTTGTAGGTGGATCATCAGTGTTAGAGCTAAAATTAGCATGTTTAAAGTGATTTTGATGCTTCCAGGGGCCCAAAACACAAGATTTATGGAATGGTTAAAAGTGCATGAAAATGGCCAATTTACTCACTCTGAGTTCTCAAAAAGGGTTTCTTCACCCCGGGAAGTGAAATAAATACCATTTGGAGGCATTTAATGTTCGAGGAAAAATGGCTGATTTTCGACAAAAGAGATAACACCCCCCATTACGTCATGCTTCAGAAATGTGGAAAATGGTCCGTTTTCAAATGTTTTATTTTTGAACGTCAGTTCACATTTGTAGGTGGATCATCAGTGTTAGAGCTAAAATTAGCATGTTTAAAGTGATTTTCATGCTTCCAGGGGCCCAAAACACAAGATTTATGGAATGGTTAAAAGTGCATGAAAATGGCCAATTTACTCACTCTGAGTTCTCAAAAAGGGTTTCTTCACCCCGGGAAGTTAATTAAATACCATTTGGAGGCATTTAATGTTCGAGCAAAAACGGCTGATTTTCGACAAAAGAGATAACACCCCCCCCATTACGTCATGCTTCAGAAATGTGGAAAATGGTCCGTTTTCAAATGTTTTATTTTTGAACGTCAGTTCACATTTGTAGGTGGATCATCAGTATTAGAGCTAAAATTAGCATGTTTAAAGTGATTTTCATGCTTCCAGGGGCCCAAAACACAAGATTTATGGAATGGTTAAAAGTGCATGAAAATGGCCAATTTACTCACTCTGAGTTCTCAAAAAGGGTTTCTTCACCCCGGGAAGTTAATTAAATACCATTTGGAGGCATTTAATGTTCGAGCAAAAACGGCTGATTTTCGACAAAAGAGATAACACCCCCCCATTACGTCATGCTTCAGAAATGTGGAAAATGGTCCGTTTTCAAATGTTTTATTTTTGAACGTCAGTTCACATTTGTAGGTGGATCATCAGTGTTAGAGCTAAAATTAGCATGTTTAAAGTGATTTTCATGCTTCCAGGGGCCCAAAACACAAGATTTATGGAATGGTTAAAAGTGCATGAAAATGGCCAATTTACTCACTCTGAGTTCTCAAAAAGGGTTTCTTCACCCCGGGAAGTGAAATAAATACCATTTGGAGGCATTTAATGTTCGAGCAAAAACGGCTGATTTTCGACAAAAGAGATAACACCCCCCCATTACGTCATGCTTCAGAAATGTGGAAAATGGTCCGTTTTCAAATGTTTTATTTTTGAACGTCAGTTCACATTTGTAGGTGGATCATCAGTGTTAGAGCTAAAATTAGCATGTTTAAAGTGATTTTCATGCTTCCAGGGGCTCGGGAAGTTAATTGAATACCATTTGGAGGCATTTAATGTTCGAGCAAAAACGGCTGATTTTCGACAAAAGAGATAACACCCCCCCATTACGTCATGCTTCAGAAATGTGGAAAATGGTCCGTTTTCAAATGTTTTATTTTTGAACGTCAGTTCACATTTGTAGGTGGATCATCAGTGTTAGAGCTAAAATTAGCATGTTTAAAGTGAATTTCATGCTTCCAGGGGCCCAAAACACAAGATTTATGGAATGGTTAAAAGTGCATGAAAATGGCCAATTTACTCACTCTGAGTTCTCAAAAAGGGATTCTTCACCCCGGGAAGTTAATTAAATACCATTTGGAGGCATTTAATGTTCGAGCAAAAACGGCTGATTTTCGACAAAAGAGATAACACCCCCCCATTACGTCATGCTTCAGAAATGTGGAAAGTGGTCCGTTTTCAAATGTTTTATTTTTGAACGTCAGTTCACATTTGTAGGTGGATCATCAGTGTTAGAGCTAAAATTAGCATGTTTAAAGTGATTTTCATGCTTCCAGGGGCTCGGGAAGTTAATTAAATACCATTTGGAGGCATTTAATGTTCGAGCAAAAACGGCTGATTTTCGACAAAAGAGATAACACCCCCCATTACGTCATGCTTCAGAAATGTGGAAAATGGTCCGTTTTCAAATGTTTTATTTTTGAACGTCAGTTCACATTTGTAGGTGGATCATCAGTGTTAGAGCTAAAATTAGCATGTTTAAAGTGATTTTCATGCTTCCAGGGGCTCGGGAAGTGAAATAAATACCATTTGGAGGCATTTAATGTTCGAGCAAAAACGGCTGATTTTCGACAAAAGAGATAACACCCCCCCATTACGTCATGCTTCAGAAATGTGGAAAATGGTCCGTTTTCAAATGTTTTATTTTTGAACGTCAGTTCACATTTGTAGGTGGATCATCAGTGTTAGAGCTAAAATTAGCATGTTTAAAGTGATTTTCATGCTTCCAGGGGCCCAAAACACAAGATTTATGGAATGGTTAAAAGTGCATGAAAATGGCCAATTTACTCACTCTGAGTTCTCAAAAAGGGTTTCTTCACCCCGGGAAGTTAATTAAATACCATTTGGAGGCATTTAATGTTCGAGCAAAAACGGCTGATTTTCGACAAAAGAGATAACACCCCCCCATTACGTCATGCTTCAGAATTGTGGAAAATGGTCCGTTTTCAAATGTTTTATTTTTGAACGTCAGTTCACATTTGTAGGTGGATCATCAGTGTTAGAGCTAAAATTAGCATGTTTAAAGTGATTTCCATGCTTCCAGGGGCTCTGGAAGTTAATTAAATACCATTTGGAGGCATTTAATGTTCGAGCAAAAACGGCTGATTTTCGACAAAAGAGATAACACCCCCCCATTACGTCATGCTTCAGAAATGTGGAAAATGGTCCGTTTTCAAATGTTTTATTTTTGAACGTCAGTTCACATTTGTAGGTGGATCATCAGTGTTAGAGCTAAAATTAGCATGTTTAAAGTGATTTTGATGCTTCCAGGGGCCCAAAACACAAGATTTATGGAATGGTTAAAAGTGCATGAAATTGGCCAATTTACTCACTCTGAGTTCTCAAAAAGGGTTTCTTCACCCCGGGAAGTTAATTAAATACCATTTGGAGGCATTTAATGTTCGAGCAAAAACGGCTGATTTTCGACAAAAGAGATAACACCCCCCCATTACGTCATGCTTCAGAAATGTGGAAAATGGTCCGTTTTCAAATGTTTTATTTTTGAACGTCAGTTCACATTTGTAGGGGGATCATCAGTGTTAGAGCTAAAATTAGCATGTTTAAAGTGATTTTCATGCTTCCAGGGGCTCGGGAAGTTAATTAAATACCATTTGGAGGCATTTAATGTTCGAGCAAAAACGGCTGATTTTCGACAAAAGAGATAACATCCCCCCCATTACGTCATGCTTCAGAAATGTAGAAAATGGTCAGTTTTCAAATGTTTTATTTTTGAACGTCAGTTCACATTTGTAGGTGGATCATCAGTGTTAGAGCTAAAATTAGCATGTTTAAAGTGATTTTCATGCTTCCAGGGGCCCAAAACACAAGATTTATGGAATGGTTAAAAGTGCATGAAAATGGCCAATTTACTCACTCTGAGTTCTCAAAAAGGGTTTCTTCACCCCGGGAAGTTAATTAAATACCATTTGGAGGCATTTAATGTTCGAGCAAAAACGGCTGATTTTCGACAAAAGAGATAACACCCCCCCATTACGTCATGCTTCAGAAATGTGGAAAATGGTCCTTTTTCAAATGTTTTATTTTTGAACGTCAGTTCACATTTGTAGGTGGATCATCAGTGTTAGAGCTAAAATTAGCATGTTTAAAGTGATTTTCATGCTTCCAGGGGCTCGGGAAGTTAATTAAATACCATTTGGAGGCATTTAATGTTCGAGCAAAAACGGCTGATTTTCGACAAAAGAGATAACACCCCCCCATTACGTCATGCTTCAGAAATGTGGAAAATGGTCCGTTTTCAAATGTTTTATTTTTGAACGTCAGTTCACATTTGTAGGTGGATCATCAGTGTTAGAGCTAAAATTAGCATGTTTAAAGTGATTTTGATGCTTCCAGGGGCCCAAAACACAAGATTTATGGAATGGTTAAAAGTGCATGAAATTGGCCAATTTACTCACTCTGAGTTCTCAAAAAGGGTTTCTTCACCCCGGGAAGTTAATTAAATACCATTTGGAGGCATTTAATGTTCGAGCAAAAACGGCTGATTTTCGACAAAAGAGATAACACCCACCCATTACGTCATGCTTCAGAAATGTGGAAAATGGTCCGTTTTCAAATGTTTTATTTTTGAACGTCAGTTCACATTTGTAGGTGGATCATCAGTGTTAGAGCTAAAATTAGCATGTTTAAAGTGATTTTGATGCTTCCAGGGGCCCAAAACACAAGATTTATGGAATGGTTAAAAGTGCATGAAATTGGCCAATTTACTCACTCTGAGTTCTCAAAAAGGGTTTCTTCACCCCGGGAAGTTAATTAAATACCATTTGGAGGCATTTAATGTTCGAGCAAAAACGGCTGATTTTCGACAAAAGAGATAACACCCCCCCATTACGTCATGCTTCAGAAATGTGGAAAATGGTCCGTTTTCAAATGTTTTATTTTTGAACGTCAGTTCACATTTGTAGGGGGATCATCAGTGTTAGAGCTAAAATTAGCATGTTTAAAGTGATTTTCATGCTTCCAGGGGCTCGGGAAGTTAATTAAATACCATTTGGAGGCATTTAATGTTCGAGCAAAAACGGCTGATTTTCGACAAAAGAGATAACATCCCCCCCATTACGTCATGCTTCAGAAATGTGGAAAATGGTCAGTTTTCAAATGTTTTATTTTTGAACGTCAGTTCACATTTGTAGGTGGATCATCAGTGTTAGAGCTAAAATTAGCATGTTTAAAGTGATTTTCATGCTTCCAGGGGCCCAAAACACAAGATTTATGGAATGGTTAAAAGTACATGAAAATGGCCAATTTACTCACTCTGAGTTCTCAAAAAGGGTTTCTTCACCCCGGGAAGTTAATTAAATACCATTTGGAGGCATTTAATGTTCGAGCAAAAACGGCTGATTTTCGACAAAAGAGATAACACCCCCCCATTACGTCATGCTTCAGAAATGTGGAAAATGGTCCGTTTTCAAATGTTTTATTTTTGAACGTCAGTTCACATTTGTAGGTGGATCATCAGTGTTAGAGCTAAAATTAGCATGTTTAAAGTGATTTTCATGCTTCCAGGGGCTCGGGAAGTTAATTAAATACCATTTGGAGGCATTTAATGTTCGAGCAAAAACGGCTGATTTTCGACAAAAGAGATAACACCCCCCCATTACGTCATGCTTCAGAAATGTGGAAAATGGTCCGTTTTCAAATGTTTTATTTTTGAACGTCAGTTCACATTTGTAGGTGGATCATCAGTGTTAGAGCTAAAATTAGCATGTTTAAAGTGATTTTCATGCTTCCAGGGGCCCAAAACACAAGATTTATGGAATGGTTAAAAGTGCATGAAAATGGCCAATTTACTCACTCTAGGTTCTCAAAAAGGGTTTCTTCACCCCGGGAAGTGAAATAAATACCATTTGGAGGCATTTAATGTTCGAGCAAAAACGGCTGATTTTCGACAAAAGAGATAACACCCCCCCATTACGTCATGCTTCAGAAATGTGGAAAATGGTCCGTTTTCAAATGTTTTATTTTTGAACGTCAGTTCACATTTGTAGGTGGATCATAAGTGTTAGAGCTAAAATTAGCATGTTTAAAGTGATTTTCATGCTTCCAGGGGCCCAAAACACAAGATTTATGCAATGGTTAAAAGTGCATGAAAATGGCCAATTTACTCACTCTGAGTTCTCAAAAAGGGTTTCTTCACCCCGGGAAGTTAATTAAATACCATTTGGAGGCATTTAATGTTCGAGCAAAAACGGCTGATTTTCGACAAAAGAGATAACACCCCCCCATTACGTCATGCTTCAGAAATGTGGAAAATGGTCCGTTTTCAAATGTTTTATTTTTGAACGTCAGTTCACATTTGTAGGTGGATCATCAGTGTTAGAGCTAAAATTAGCATGTTTAAAGTGATTTTCATGCTTCCAGGGGCTCGGGAAGTTAATTAAATACCATTTGGAGGCATTTAATGTTCGAGCAAAAACGGCTGATTTTCGACAAAAGAGATAACACCCCCCCATTACGTCATGCTTCAGAAATGTGGAAAATGGTCCGTTTTCAAATGTTTTATTTTTGAACGTCAGTTCACATTTGTAGGTGGATCATCAGTGTTAGAGCTAAAATTAGCATGTTTAAAGTGATTTTCATGCTTCGAGGGGCCCAAAACACAAGATTAATGGAATGGTTAAAAGTGCATGAAAATGGCCAATTTACTCACTCTGAGTTCTCAAAAAGGGTTTCTTCACCCCGGGAAGTTAATACCATTTGGAGGCATTTAATGTTCGAGCAAAAACGGCTGATTTTCGACAAAAGAGATAACACCCCCCATTAGGTCATGCTTCAGAAATGTGGAAAATGGTCCGTTTTCAAATGTTTTATTTTTGAACGTCAGTTCACATTTGTAGGTGGATCATCAGTGTTAGAGCTAAAATTAGCATGTTTAAAGTGATTTTCATGCTTCCAGGGGCTCGGGAAGTTAATTAAATACCATTTGGAGGCATTTAATGTTCGAGCAAAAACGGCTGATTTTCGACAAAAGAGATAACACCCCCCTCATTACGTCATGCTTCAGAAATGTGGAAAATGGTCCGTTTTCAAATGTTTTATTTTTGAACGTCAGTTCACATTTGTAGGTGGATCATCAGTGTTAGAGCTAAAATTAGCATGTTTAAAGTGATTTTCATGCTTCCAGGGGCTCGGGAAGTTAATTAAATACCATTTGGAGGCATTTAATGTTCGAGCAAAAACGGCTGATTTTCGACAAAAGAGATAACACCCCCCCATTACGTCATGCTTCAGAAATGTGGAAAATGGTCCGTTTTCAAATGTTTTATTTTTGAACGTCAGTTCACATTTGTAGGTGGATCATCAGTGTTAGAGCTAAAATTAGCATGTTTAAAGTGATTTTCATGCTTCCAGGGGCCCAAAACACAAGATTTATGGAATGGTTAAAAGTGCATGAAAATGGCCAATTTACTCACTCTGAGTTCTCAAAAAGGGTTTCTTCACCCCGGGAAGTGAAATAAATACAATTTGGAGGCATTTAATGTTCGAGCAAAAACGGCTGATTTTCGACAAAAGAGATAACACCCCCCCATTACGTCATGCTTCAGAAATGTGGAAAATGGTCCGTTTTCAAATGTTTTATTTTTGAACGTCAGTTCACATTTGTAGGTGGATCATCAGTGTTAGAGCTAAAATTAGCATGTTTAAAGTGATTTTCATGCTTCCAGGGGCTCGGGAAGTTAATTAAATACCATTTGGAGGCATTTAATGTTCGAGCAAAAACGGCTGATTTTCGACTAAAGAGATAACACCCCCCCATTACGTCATGCTTCAGAAATGTTGAAAATGGTCCGTTTTCAAATGTTTTATTTTTGAACGTCAGTTCACATTTGTAGGTGGATCATCAGTGTTAGAGCTAAAATTAGCATGTTTAAAGTGATTTTCATGCTTCCAGGGGCTCGGGAAGTGAAATAAATACCATTTGGAGGCATTTAATGTTCGAGCAAAAACGGCTGATTTTCGACAAAAGAGATAACACCCCCCCATTACGTCATGCTTCAGAAATGTGGAAAATGGTCCGTTTTTCAAATGTTTTATTTTTGAACGTCAGTTCACATTTGTAGGTGGATCATCAGTGTTAGAGCTAAAATTAGCATGTTTAAAGTGATTTTCATGCTTCCAGGGGCTCGGGAAGTTAATTAAATACCATTTGGAGGCATTTAATGTTCGAGCAAAAACGGCTGATTTTCGACAAAAGAGATAACACCCCCCCATTACGTCATGCTGCAGAAATGTGGAAAATGGTCCGTTTTCAAATGTTTTATTTTTGAACGTCAGTTCACATTTGTAGGTGGATCATCAGTGTTAGAGCTAAAATTAGCATGTTTAAAGTGATTTTCATGCTTCCAGGGGCCCAAAACACAAGATTTATGGAATGGGTAAAAGTGCATGAAAATGGCCAATTTACTCACTCTGAGTTCTCAAAAAGGGTTTCTTCACCCCGGGAAGTGAAATAAATACCATTTGGAGGCATTTAATGTTCGAGCAAAAACGGCTGATTTTCGACAAAAGAGATAACACCCCCCCATTACGTCATGCTTCAGAAATGTGGAAAATGGTCCGTTTTCAAATGTTTTATTTTTGAACGTCAGTTCACATTTGTAGGTGGATCATCAGTGTTAGAGCTAAAATTAGCATGTTTAAAGTGATTTTCATGCTTCCAGGGGCTCGGGAAGTTAATTAAATACCATTTGGAGGCATTTAATGTTCGAGCAAAAACGGCTGATTTTCGACAAAAGAGATAACACCCCCCCATTACGTCATGCTTCAGAAATGTGGAAAATGGTCCGTTTTCAAATGTTTTATTTTTGAACGTCAGTTCACATTTGTAGGTGGATCATCAGTGTTAGAGCTAAAATTAGCATGTTTAAAGTGATTTTCATGCTTCCAGGGGCCCAAAACACAAGATTAATGGAATGGTTAAAAGTGCATGAAAATGGCCAATTTACTCACTCTGAGTTCTCAAAAAGGGTTTCTTCACCCCGGGAAGTGAAATAAATACCATTTGGAGGCATTTAATGTTCGAGCAAAAACGGCTGATTTTCGACAAAAGAGATAACACCCCCCCATTACGTCATGCTTCAGAAATGTGGAAAATGGTCCGTTTTCAAATGTTTTATTTTTGAACGTCATTTCACATTTGTAGGTGGATCATCAGTGTTAGAGCTAAAATTAGCATGTTTAAAGTGATTTTCATGCTTCCAGGGGCTCGGGAAGTTAATTAAATACTATTTGGAGGCATTTAATGTTCGAGCAAAAACGGCTGATTTTCGACAAAAGAGATAACACCCCCCCCATTACGTCATGCTTCAGAAATGTGGAAAATGGTCTGTTTTCAAATGTTTTATTTTTGAACGTCAGTTCACATTTGTAGGTGGATCATCAGTGTTAGAGCTAAAATTAGCATGTTTAAAGTGATTTTCATGCTTCCAGGGGCTCGGGAATTAATTAAATACCATTTGGAGGCATTTAATGTTCGAGCAAATACGGCTGATTTTCGACAAAAGAGATAACACCCCCCCATTACGTCATGCTTCAGAAATGTGGAAAATGGTCCGTTTTCAAATGTTTTATTTTTGAACGTCAGTTCACATTTGTAGGTGGATCATCAGTGTTAGAGCTAAAATTAGCATGTTTAAAGTGATTTTCATGCTTCCAGGGGCTCGGGAAGTTAATTAAATACCATTTGGAGGCATTTAATGTTCGAGCAAAAACGGCTGATTTTCGACAAAAGAGATAACACCCCCCCATTACGTCATGCTTCAGAAATGTGGAAAATGGTCCGTTTTCAAATGTTTTATTTTTGAACGTCAGTTCACATTTGTAGGTGGATCATCAGTGTTAGAGCTAAAATTAGCATGTTTAAAGTGATTTTCATGCTTCGAGGGGCCCAAAACACAAGATTAATGGAATGGTTAAAAGTGCATGAAAATGGCCAATTTACTCACTCTGAGTTCTCAAAAAGGGTTTCTTCACCCCGGGAAGTTAATACCATTTGGAGGCATTTAATGTTCGAGCAAAAACGGCTGATTTTCGACAAAAGAGATAACACCCCCCCATTAGGTCATGCTTCAGAAATGTGGAAAATGGTCCGTTTTCAAATGTTTTATTTTTGAACGTCAGTTCACATTTGTAGGTGGATCATCAGTGTTAGAGCTAAAATTAGCATGTTTAAAGTGATTTTCATGCTTCCAGGGGCTCGGGAAGTTAATTAAATACCATTTGGAGGCATTTAATGTTCGAGCAAAAACGGCTGATTTTCGACAAAAGAGATAACACCCCCCTCATTACGTCATGCTTCAGAAATGTGGAAAATGGTCCGTTTTCAAATGTTTTATTTTTGAACGTCAGTTCACATTTGTAGGTGGATCATCAGTGTTAGAGCTAAAATTAGCATGTTTAAAGTGATTTTCATGCTTCCAGGGGCTCGGGAAGTTAATTAAATACCATTTGGAGGCATTTAATGTTCGAGCAAAAACGGATGATTTTCGAGAAAAGAGATAACACCCCCCCATTACGTCATGCTTCAGAAATTTGGAAAATGGTCCGTTTTCAAATGTTTTATTTTTGAACGTCAGTTCACATTTGTAGGTGGATCATCAGTGTTAGAGCTAAAATTAGCATGTTTAAAGTGATTTTCATGCTTCCAGGGGCTCGGGAAGTTAATTAAATACCATTTGGAGGCATTTAATGTTCGAGCAAAAACGGCTGATTTTCGACAAAAGAGATAACACCCCCCCATTACGTCATGCTTCAGAAATGTGGAAAATGGTCCGTTTTCAAATGTTTTATTTTTGAACGTCAGTTCACATTTGTAGGTGGATCATCAGTGTTAGAGCTAAAATTAGCATGTTTAAAGTGATTTTCATGCTTCCAGGGGCCCAAAACACAAGATTTATGGAATGGTTAAAAGTGCATGAAAATGGCCAATTTACTCACTCTGAGTTCTCAAAAAGGGTTTCTTCACCCCGGGAAGTGAAATAAATACCATTTGGAGGCATTTAATGTTCGAGCAAAAACGGCTGATTTTCGACAAAAGAGATAACACACCCCCATTACGTCATGCTTCAGAAATGTGGAAAATGGTCCTTTTTCAAATGTTTTATTTTTGAACGTCAGTTCACATTTGTAGGTGGATCATCAGTGTTAGAGCTAAAATTAGCATGTTTAAAGTGATTTTCATGCTTCCAGGGGCTCGGGAAGTTAATTAAATACCATTTGGAGGCATTTAATGTTCGAGCAAAAACGGCTGATTTTCGACAAAAGAGATAACACCCCCCCATTACGTCATGCTTCAGAAATGTTGAAAATGGTCCGTTTTCAAATGTTTTATTTTTGAACGTCAGTTCACATTTGTAGGTGGATCATCAGTGTTAGAGCTAAAATTAGCATGTTTAAAGTGATTTTCATGCTTCCAGGGGCTCGGGAAGTGAAATAAATACCATTTGGAGGCATTTAATGTTCGAGCAAAAACGGCTGATTTTCGACAAAAGAGATAACACCCCCCCATTACGTCATGCTTCAGAAATGTGGAAAATGGTCCGTTTTTCAAATGTTTTATTTTTGAACGTCAGTTCACATTTGTAGGTGGATCATCAGTGTTAGAGCTAAAATTAGCATGTTTAAAGTGATTTTCATGCTTCCAGGGGCTCGGGAAGTTAATTAAATACCATTTGGAGGCATTTAATGTTCGAGCAAAAACGGCTGATTTTCGACAAAAGAGATAACACCCCCCCATTACGTCATGCTGCAGAAATGTGGAAAATGGTCCGTTTTCAAATGTTTTATTTTTGAACGTCAGTTCACATTTGTAGGTGGATCATCAGTGTTAGAGCTAAAATTAGCATGTTTAAAGTGATTTTCATGCTTCCAGGGGCCCAAAACACAAGATTTATGGAATGGGTAAAAGTGCATGAAAATGGCCAATTTACTCACTCTGAGTTCTCAAAAAGGGTTTCTTCACCCCGGGAAGTGAAATAAATACCATTTGGAGGCATTTAATGTTCGAGCAAAAACGGCTGATTTTCGACAAAAGAGATAACACCCCCCCATTACGTCATGCTTCAGAAATGTGGAAAATGGTCCGTTTTCAAATGTTTTATTTTTGAACATCAGTTCACATTTGTAGGTGGATCATCAGTGTTAGAGCTAAAATTAGCATGTTTAAAGTGATTTTCATGCTTCCAGGGGCTCGGGAAGTTAATTAAATACCATTTGGAGGCATTTAATGTTCGAGCAAAAACGGCTGATTTTCGACAAAAGAGATAACACCCCCCCATTACGTCATGCTTCAGAAATGTGGAAAATGGTCCGTTTTCAAATGTTTTATTTTTGAACGTCAGTTCACATTTGTAGGTGGATCATCAGTGTTAGAGCTAAAATTAGCATGTTTAAAGTGATTTTCATGCTTCCAGGGGCCCAAAACACAAGATTAATGGAATGGTTAAAAGTGCATGAAAATGGCCAATTTACTCACTCTGAGTTCTCAAAAAGGGTTTCTTCACCCCGGGAAGTGAAATAAATACCATTTGGAGGCATTTAATGTTCGAGCAAAAACGGCTGATTTTCGACAAAAGAGATAACACCCCCCCATTACGTCATGCTTCAGAAATGTGGAAAATGGTCCGTTTTCAAATGTTTTATTTTTGAACGTCAGTTCACATTTGTAGGTGGATCATCAGTGTTAGAGCTAAAATTAGCATGTTTAAAGTGATTTTCATGCTTCCAGGGGCTCGGGAAGTTAATTAAATACTATTTGGAGGCATTTAATGTTCGAGCAAAAACGGCTGATTTTCGACAAAAGAGATAACACCCCCCCCATTACGTCATGCTTCAGAAATGTGGAAAATGGTCTGTTTTCAAATGTTTTATTTTTGAACGTCAGTTCACATTTGTAGGTGGATCATCAGTGTTAGAGCTAAAATTAGCATGTTTAAAGTGATTTTCATGCTTCCAGGGGCTCGGGAATTAATTAAATACCATTTGGAGGCATTTAATGTTCGAGCAAAAACGGCTGATTTTCGACAAAAGAGATAACACCCCCCCCATTACGTCATGCTTCAGAAATGTGGAAAATGGTCCGTTTTCAAATGTTTTATTTTTGAACGTCAGTTCACATTTGTAGGTGGATCATCAGTGTTAGAGCTAAAATTAGCATGTTTAAAGTGATTTTCATGCTTCCAGGGGCTCGGGAAGTGAAATAAATACCATTTGGAGGCATTTAATGTTCGAGCAAAAACGGCTGATTTTCGACAAAAGAGATAACACCCCCCCATTACGTCATGCTTCAGAAATGTGGAAAATGGGCCGTTTTCAAATGTTTTATTTTTGAACGTCAGTTCACATTTGTAGGTGGATCATCAGTGTTAGAGCTAAAATTAGCATGTTTAAAGTGATTTTCATGCTTCCAGGGGCTCGGGAAGTTAATTAAATACCATTTGGAGGCATTTAATGTTCGAGCAAAAACGGCTGATTTTCGACAAAAGAGATAACACCCCCCCCATTACGTCATGCTTCAGAAATGTGGAAAATGGTCCGTTTTCAAATGTTTTATTTTTGAACGTCAGTTCACATTTGTAGGTGGATCATCAGTGTTAGAGCTAAAATTAGCATGTTTAAAGTGATTTTCATGCTTCCAGGGGCCCAAAACACAAGATTAATGGAATGGTTAAAAGTGCATGAAAATGGCCAATTTACTCACTCTGAGTTCTCAAAAAGGGTTTCTTCACCCCGGGAAGTTAATTAAATACCATTTGGAGGCATTTAATGTTCGAGCAAAAACGGCTGATTTTCGACAAAAGAGATAACACCTCCCCCCCATTACGTCATGCTTCAGAAATGTGGAAAATGGTCCGTTTTCAAATGTTTTATTTTTGAACGTCAGTTCACATTTGTAGGTGGATCATCAGTGTTAGAGCTAAAATTAGCATGTTTAAAGTGATTTTCATGCTTCCAGGGGCTCGGGAAGTGAAATAAATACCATTTGGAGGCATTTAATGTTCGAGCAAAAACGGCTGATTTTCGACAAAAGAGATAACACCCCCCCATTACGTCATGCTTCAGAAATGTGGAAAATGGTCCGTTTTCAAATGTTTTATTTTTGAACGTCAGTTCACATTTGTAGGTGGATCATCAGTGTTAGAGCTAAAATTAGCATGTTTAAAGTGATTTTCATGCTTCCAGGGGCCCAAAACACAAGATTTATGGAATGGTTAAAAGTGCATGAAAATGGCCAATTTACTCACTCTGAGTTCTCAAAAAGGGTTTCTTCACCCCGGGAAGTTAATTAAATACCATTTGGAGGCATTTAATGTTCGAGCAAAAACGGCTGATTTTCGACAAAAGAGATAACACCCCCCATTACGTCATGCTTCAGAAATGTGGAAAATGGTCCGTTTTCAAATGTTTTATTTTTGAACGTCAGTTCACATTTGTAGGTGGATCATCAGTGTTAGAGCTAAAATTAGCATGTTTAAAGTGATTTTCATGCTTCCAGGGGCTCGGAAAGTTAATTAAATACCATTTGGAGGCATTTAATGTTCGAGCAAAAACGGCTGATTTTCGACAAAAGAGATAACACCCCCCCATTACGTCATGCTTCAGAAATGTGGAAAATGGTCCGTTTTCAAATGTTTTATTTTTGAACGTCAGTTCACATTTGTAGGTGGATCATCAGTGTTAGAGCTAAAATTAGCATGTTTAAAGTGATTTTCATGCTTCCAGGGGCCCAAAACACAAGATTAATGGAATGGTTAAAAGTGCATGAAAATGGCCAATTTACTCACTCTGAGTTCTCAAAAAGGGTTTCTTCACCCCGGGAAGTGAAATAAATACCATTTGGAGGCATTTAATGTTCGAGCAAAAACGGCTGATTTTCGACAAAAGAGATAACACCCCCCAATTACGTCATGCTTCAGAAATGTGGAAAATGGTCCGTTTTCAAATGTTTTATTTTTGAACGTCAGTTCACATTTGTAGGTGGATCATCAGTGTTAGAGCTAAAATTAGCATGTTTAAAGTGATTTTCATGCTTCCAGGGGCCCAAAACACAAGATTTATGGAATGTTTAAAAGTGCATGAAAATGGCCAATTTACTCACTCTGAGTTCTCAAAAAGGGTTTCTTCACCCCGGGAAGTTAATTAAATACCATTTGGAGGCATTTAATGTTCGAGCAAAAACGGCTGATTTTCGACAAAAGAGATAACACCCCCCCCATTACGTCATGCTTCAGAAATGTGGAAAATGGTCCGTTTTCAAATGTTTTATTTTTGAACGTCAGTTCACATTTGTAGGTGGATCATCAGTGTTAGAGCTAAAATTAGCATGTTTAAAGTGATTTTCATGCTTCCAGGGGCCCAAAACACAAGATTTATGGAATGGTTAAAAGTGCATGAAAATGGCCAATTTACTCACTCTGAGTTCTCAAAAAGGGTTTCTTCACCCCGGGAAGTTAATTAAATACCATTTGGAGGCATTTAATGTTCGAGCAAAAACGGCTGATTTTCGACAAAAGAGATAACACCCCCCCATTACGTCATGCTTCAGAAATGTGGAAAATGGTCCGTTTTCAAATGTTTTATTTTTGAACGTCAGTTCACATTTGTAGGTGGATCATCAGTGTTAGAGCTAAAATTAGCATGTTTAAAGTGATTTTCATGCTTCCAGGGGCTCGGGAAGTTAATTAAATACCATTTGGAGGCATTTAATGTTCGAGCAAAAACGGCTGATTTTCGACAAAAGAGATAACACCCCCCATTACGTCATGCTTCAGAAATGTGGAAAATGGTCCGTTTTCAAATGTTTTATTTTTGAACGTCAGTTCACATTTGTAGGTGGATCATCAGTGTTAGAGCTAAAATTAGCATGTTTAAAGTGATTTTCATGCTTCCAGGGGCCCAAAACACAAGATTAATGGAATGGTTAAAAGTGCATGAAAATGGCCAATTTACTCACTCTGAGTTCTCAAAAAGGGTTTCTTCACCCCGGGAAGTGAAATAAATACCATTTGGAGGCATTTAATGTTCGAGCAAAAACGGCTGATTTTCGACAAAAGAGATAACACCCCCCAATTACGTCATGCTTCAGAAATGTGGAAAATGGTCCGTTTTCAAATGTTTTATTTTTGAACGTCAGTTCACATTTGTAGGTGGATCATCAGTGTTAGAGCTAAAATTAGCATGTTTAAAGTGATTTTCATGCTTCCCGGGGCCCAAAACACAAGATTTATGGAATGGTTAAAAGTGCATGAAAATGGCCAATTTACTCACTCTGAGTTCTCAAAAAGGGTTTCTTCACCCCGGGAAGTTAATTAAATACCATTTGGAGGCATTTAATGTTTGAGCAAAAACGGCTGATTTTCGACAAAAGAGATAACACCCCCCCCCATTACGTCATGCTTCAGAAATGTGGAAAATGGTCCGTTTTCAAATGTTTTATTTTTGAACGTCAGTTCACATTTGTAGGTGGATCATCAGTGTTAGAGCTAAAATTAGCATGTTTAAAGTGATTTTCATGCTTCCAGGGGCCCAAAACACAAGATTTATGGAATGGTTAAAAGTGCATGAAAATGGCCAATTTACTCACTCTGAGTTCTCAAAAAGGGTTTCTTCACCCCGGGAAGTTAATTAAATACCATTTGGAGGCATTTAATGTTCGAGCAAAAACGGCTGATTTTCGACAAAAGAGATAACACCCCCCCATTACGTCATGCTTCAGAAATGTGGAAAATGGTCCGTTTTCAAATGTTTTATTTTTGAACGTCAGTTCACATTTGTAGGTGGATCATCAGTGTTAGAGCTAAAATTAGCATGTTTAAAGTGATTTTCATGCTTCCAGGGGCCCAAAACACAAGATTTATGGAATGGTTAAAAGTGCATGAAAATGGCCAATTTACTCACTCTGAGTTCTCAAAAAGGGTTTCTTCACCCCGGGAAGTGAAATAAATACCATTTGGAGGCATTTAATGTTCGAGCAAAAACGGCTGATTTTCGACAAAAGAGATAACACCCCCCCATTACGTCATGCTTCAGAAATGTGGAAAATGGTCCGTTTTCAAATGTTTTATTTTTGAACGTCAGTTCACATTTGTAGGTGGATCATCAGTGTTAGAGCTAAAATTAGCATGTTTAAAGTGATTTTCATGCTTCCAGGGGCTCGGGAAGTTAATTGAATACCATTTGGAGGCATTTAATGTTCGAGCAAAAACGGCTGATTTTCGACAAAAGAGATAACACCCCCCCATTACGTCATGCTTCAGAAATGTGGAAAATGGTCCGTTTTCAAATGTTTTATTTTTGAACGTCAGTTCACATTTGTAGGTGGATCATCAGTGTTAGAGCTAAAATTAGCATGTTTAAAGTGAATTTCATGCTTCCAGGGGCCCAAAACACAAGATTTATGGAATGGTTAAAAGTGCATGAAAATGGCCAATTTACTCACTCTGAGTTCTCAAAAAGGGTTTCTTCACCCCGGGAAGTTAATTAAATACCATTTGGAGGCATTTAATGTTCGAGCAAAAACGGCTGATTTTCGACAAAAGAGATAACACCCCCCCATTACGTCATGCTTCAGAAATGTGGAAAATGGTCCGTTTTCAAATGTTTTATTTTTGAACGTCAGTTCACATTTGTAGGTGGATCATCAGTGTTAGAGCTAAAATTAGCATGTTTAAAGTGATTTTCATGCTTCCAGGGGCTCGGGAAGTTAATTAAATACCATTTGGAGGCATTTAATGTTCGAGCAAAAACGGCTGATTTTCGACAAAAGAGATAACACCCCCCCATTACGTCATGCTTCAGAAATGTGGAAAATGGTCCGTTTTCAAATGTTTTATTTTTGAACGTCAGTTCACATTTGTAGGTGGATCATCAGTGTTAGAGCTAAAATTAGCATGTTTAAAGTGATTTTCATGCTTCCAGGGGCTCGGGAAGTGAAATAAATACCATTTGGAGGCATTTAATGTTCGAGCAAAAACGGCTGATTTTCGACAAAAGAGATAACACCCCCCCATTACGTCATGCTTCAGAAATGTGGAAAATGGTCCGTTTTCAAATGTTTTATTTTTGAACGTCAGTTCACATTTGTAGGTGGATCATCAGTGTTAGAGCTAAAATTAGCATGTTTAAAGTGATTTTCATGCTTCCAGGGGCCCAAAACACAAGATTTATGGAATGGTTAAAAGTGCATGAAAATGGCCAATTTACTCACTCTGAGTTCTCAAAAAGGGTTTCTTCACCCCGGGAAGTTAATTAAATACCATTTGGAGGCATTTAATGTTCGAGCAAAAACGGCTGATTTTCGACAAAAGAGATAACACCCCCCCATTACGTCATGCTTCAGAATTGTGGAAAATGGTCCATTTCAAATGTTTTATTTTTGAGCGTCAGTTCACATTTGTAGGTGGATCATCAGTGTTAGAGCTAAAATTAGCATGTTTAAAGTGATTTTCATGCTTCCAGGGGCTCGGGAAGTTAATTAAATACCATTTGGAGGCATTTAATGTTCGAGCAAAAACGGCTGATTTTCGACAAAAGAGATAACACCCCCCCATTACGTCATGCTTCAGAAATGTGGAAAATGGTCCGTTTTCAAATGTTTTATTTTTGAACGTCAGTTCACATTTGTAGGTGGATCATCAGTGTTAGAGCTAAAATTAGCATGTTTAAAGTGATTTTCATGCTTCCAGGGGCCCAAAACACAAGATTTATGGAATGGTTAAAAGTGCATGAAAATGGCCAATTTACTCACTCTGAGTTCTCAAAAAGGGTTTCTTCACCCCGGGAAGTTAATTAAATACCATTTGGAGGCATTTAATGTTCGAGCAAAAACGGCTGATTTTCGACAAAAGAGATAACACCCCCCCATTACGTCATGCTTCAGAAATGTGGAAAATGGTCCGTTTTCAAATGTTTTATTTTTGAACGTCAGTTCACATTTGTAGGTGGATCATCAGTGTTAGAGCTAAAATTAGCATGTTTAAAGTGATTTTCATGCTTCCAGGGGCTCTGGAAGTTAATTAAATACCATTTGGAGGCATTTAATGTTCGAGCAAAAACGGCTGATTTTCGACAAAAGAGATAACCCCCCCCCATTACGTCATGCTTCAGAAATGTGGAAAATGGTCCGTTTTCAAATGTTTTATTTTTGAACGTCAGTTCACATTTGTAGGTGGATCATCAGTGTTAGAGCTAAAATTAGCATGTTTAAAGTGATTTTGATGCTTCCAGGGGCCCAAAACACAAGATTTATGGAATGGTTAAAAGTGCATGAAAATGGCCAATTTACTCACTCTGAGTTCTCAAAAAGGGTTTCTTCACCCCGGGAAGTGAAATAAATATCATTTGGAGGCATTTAATGTTCGAGGAAAAACGGCTGATTTTCGACAAAAGAGATAACACCCCCCCATTACGTCATGCTTCAGAAATGTGGAAAATGGTCCGTTTTCAAATGTTTTATTTTTGAACGTCAGTTCACATTTGTAGGTGGATCATCAGTGTTAGAGCTAAAATTAGCATGTTTAAAGTGATTTTCATGCTTCCAGGGGCCCAAAACACAAGATTTATGGAATGGTTAAAAGTGCATGAAAATGGCCAATTTACTCACTCTGAGTTCTCAAAAAGGTTTTCTTCACCCCGGGAAGTGAAATAAATACCATTTGGAGGCATTTAATGTTCGAGCAAAAACGGCTGATTTTCGACAAAAGAGATAACACCCCCCCATTACGTCATGCTTCAGAAATGTGGAAAATGGTCCGTTTTCAAATGTTTTATTTTTGAACGTCAGTTCACATTTGTAGGTGGATCATCAGTGTTAGAGCTAAAATTAGCATGTTTAAAGTGATTTTCATGCTTCCAGGGGCTCGGGAAGTTAATTGAATACCATTTGGAGGCATTTAATGTTCGAGCAAAAACGGCTGATTTTCGACAAAAGAGATAACACCCCCCCATTACGTCATGCTTCAGAAATGTGGAAAATGGTCCGTTTTCAAATGTTTTATTTTTGAACGTCAGTTCACATTTGTAGGTGGATCATCAGTGTTAGAGCTAAAATTAGCATGTTTAAAGTGAATTTCATGCTTCCAGGGGCCCAAAACACAAGATTTATGGAATGGTTAAAAGTGCATGAAAATGGCCAATTTACTCACTCTGAGTTCTCAAAAAGGGATTCTTCACCCCGGGAAGTTAATTAAATACCATTTGGAGGCATTTAATGTTCGAGCAAAAACGGCTGATTTTCGACAAAAGAGATAACACCCCCCCATTACGTCATGCTTCAGAAATGTGGAAAATGGTCCGTTTTCAAATGTTTTATTTTTGAACGTCAGTTCACATTTGTAGGTGGATCATCAGTGTTAGAGCTAAAATTAGCATGTTTAAAGTGATTTTCATGCTTCCAGGGGCTCGGGAAGTTAATTAAATACCATTTGGAGGCATTTAATGTTCGAGCAAAAACGGCTGATTTTCGACAAAAGAGATAACACCCCCCATTACGTCATGCTTCAGAAATGTGGAAAATGGTCCGTTTTCAAATGTTTTATTTTTGAACGTCAGTTCACATTTGTAGGTGGATCATCAGTGTTAGAGCTAAAATTAGCATGTTTAAAGTGATTTTCATGCTTCCAGGGGCTCGGGAAGTGAAATAAATACCATTTGGAGGCATTTAATGTTCGAGCAAAAACGGCTGATTTTCGACAAAAGAGATAACACCCCCCCATTACGTCATGCTTCAGAAATGTGGAAAATGGTCCGTTTTCAAATGTTTTATTTTTGAACGTCAGTTCACATTTGTAGGTGGATCATCAGTGTTAGAGCTAAAATTAGCATGTTTAAAGTGATTTTCATGCTTCCAGGGGCCCAAAACACAAGATTTATGGAATGGTTAAAAGTGCATGAAAATGGCCAATTTACTCACTCTGAGTTCTCAAAAAGGGTTTCTTCACCCCGGGAAGTTAATTAAATACCATTTGGAGGCATTTAATGTTCGAGCAAAAACGGCTGATTTTCGACAAAAGAGATAACACCCCCCCATTACGTCATGCTTCAGAATTGTGGAAAATGGTCCGTTTTCAAATGTTTTATTTTTGAACGTCAGTTCACATTTGTAGGTGGATCATCAGTGTTAGAGCTAAAATTAGCATGTTTAAAGTGATTTCCATGCTTCCAGGGGCTCTGGAAGTTAATTAAATACCATTTGGAGGCATTTAATGTTCGAGCAAAAACGGCTGATTTTCGACAAAAGAGATAACACCCCCCCATTACGTCATGCTTCAGAAATGTGGAAAATGGTCCGTTTTCAAATGTTTTATTTTTGAACGTCAGTTCACATTTGTAGGTGGATCATCAGTGTTAGAGCTAAAATTAGCATGTTTAAAGTGATTTTGATGCTTCCAGGGGCCCAAAACACAAGATTTATGGAATGGTTAAAAGTGCATGAAATTGGCCAATTTACTCACTCTGAGTTCTCAAAAAGGGTTTCTTCACCCCGGGAAGTTAATTAAATACCATTTGGAGGCATTTAATGTTCGAGCAAAAACGGCTGATTTTCGACAAAAGAGATAACACCCCCCCATTACGTCATGCTTCAGAAATGTGGAAAATGGTCCGTTTTCAAATGTTTTATTTTTGAACGTCAGTTCACATTTGTAGGGGGATCATCAGTGTTAGAGCTAAAATTAGCATGTTTAAAGTGATTTTCATGCTTCCAGGGGCTCGGGAAGTTAATTAAATACCATTTGGAGGCATTTAATGTTCGAGCAAAAACGGCTGATTTTCGACAAAAGAGATAACATCCCCCCCATTACGTCATGCTTCAGAAATGTGGAAAATGGTCAGTTTTCAAATGTTTTATTTTTGAACGTCAGTTCACATTTGTAGGTGGATCATCAGTGTTAGAGCTAAAATTAGCATGTTTAAAGTGATTTTCATGCTTCCAGGGGCCCAAAACACAAGATTTATGGAATGGTTAAAAGTGCATGAAAATGGCCAATTTACTCACTCTGAGTTCTCAAAAAGGGTTTCTTCACCCCGGGAAGTTAATTAAATACCATTTGGAGGCATTTAATGTTCGAGCAAAAACGGCTGATTTTCGACAAAAGAGATAACACCCCCCCATTACGTCATGCTTCAGAAATGTGGAAAATGGTCCGTTTTCAAATGTTTTATTTTTGAACGTCAGTTCACATTTGTAGGTGGATCATCAGTGTTAGAGCTAAAATTAGCATGTTTAAAGTGATTTTCATGCTTCCAGGGGCTCGGGAAGTTAATTAAATACCATTTGGAGGCATTTAATGTTCGAGCAAAAACGGCTGATTTTCGACAAAAGAGATAACACCCCCCCATTACGTCATGCTTCAGAAATGTGGAAAATGGTCCGTTTTCAAATGTTTTATTTTTGAACGTCAGTTCACATTTGTAGGTGGATCATCAGTGTTAGAGCTAAAATTAGCATGTTTAAAGTGATTTTCATGCTTCCAGGGGCCCAAAACACAAGATTTATGGAATGGTTAAAAGTGCATGAAAATGGCCAATTTACTCACTCTGAGTTCTCAAAAAGGGTTTCTTCACCCCGGGAAGTGAAATAAATACCATTTGGAGGCATTTAATGTTCGAGCAAAAACGGCTGATTTTCGACAAAAGAGATAACACCCCCCCATTACGTCATGCTTCAGAAATGTGGAAAATGGTCCGTTTTCAAATGTTTTATTTTTGAACGTCAGTTCACATTTGTAGGTGGATCATAAGTGTTAGAGCTAAAATTAGCATGTTTAAAGTGATTTTCATGCTTCCAGGGGCCCAAAACACAAGATTTATGCAATGGTTAAAAGTGCATGAAAATGGCCAATTTACTCACTCTGAGTTCTCAAAAAGGGTTTCTTCACCCCGGGAAGTTAATTAAATACCATTTGGAGGCATTTAATGTTCGAGCAAAAACGGCTGATTTTCGACAAAAGAGATAACACCCCCCCATTACGTCATGCTTCAGAAATGTGGAAAATGGTCCGTTTTCAAATGTTTTATTTTTGAACGTCAGTTCACATTTGTAGGTGGATCATCAGTGTTAGAGCTAAAATTAGCATGTTTAAAGTGATTTTCATGCTTCCAGGGGCTCGGGAAGTTAATTAAATACCATTTGGAGGCATTTAATGTTCGAGCAAAAACGGCTGATTTTCGACAAAAGAGATAACACCCCCCCATTACGTCATGCTTCAGAAATGTGGAAAATGGTCCGTTTTCAAATGTTTTATTTTTGAACGTCAGTTCACATTTGTAGGTGGATCATCAGTGTTAGAGCTAAAATTAGCATGTTTAAAGTGATTTTCATGCTTCCAGGGGCCCAAAACACAAGATTTATGGAATGGTTAAAAGTGCATGAAAATGGCCAATTTACTCACTCTGAGTTCTCAAAAAGGGTTTCTTCACCCCGGGAAGTGAAATAAATACCATTTGGAGGCATTTAATGTTCGAGCAAAAACGGCTGATTTTCGACAAAAGAGATAACACCCCCCCATTACGTCATGCTTCAGAAATGTGGAAAATGGTCCGTTTTCAAATGTTTTATTTTTGAACGTCAGTTCACATTTGTAGGTGGATCATCAGTGTTAGAGCTAAAATTAGCATGTTTAAAGTGATTTTCATGCTTCCAGGGGCTCGGGAAGTTAATTAAATACCATTTGGAGGCATTTAATGTTCGAGCAAAAACGGCTGATTTTCGACAAAAGAGATAACACCCCCCCATTACGTCATGCTTCAGAAATGTTGAAAATGGTCCGTTTTCAAATGTTTTATTTTTGAACGTCAGTTCACATTTGTAGGTGGATCATCAGTGTTAGAGCTAAAATTAGCATGTTTAAAGTGATTTTCATGCTTCCAGGGGCCCAAAACACAAGATTTATGGAATGGTTAAAAGTGCATGAAAATGGCCAATTTACTCACTCTGAGTTCTCAAAAAGGGTTTCTTCACCCCGGGAAGTGAAATAAATACCATTTGGAGGCATTTAATGTTCGAGCAAAAACGGCTGATTTTCGACAAAAGAGATAACACCCCCCCATTACGTCATGCTTCAGAAATGTGGAAAATGGTCCGTTTTCAAATGTTTTATTTTTGAACGTCAGTTCACATTTGTAGGTGGATCATAAGTGTTAGAGCTAAAATTAGCATGTTTAAAGTGATTTTCATGCTTCCAGGGGCCCAAAACACAAGATTTATGCAATGGTTAAAAGTGCATGAAAATGGCCAATTTACTCACTCTGAGTTCTCAAAAAGGGTTTCTTCACCCCGGGAAGTTAATTAAATACCATTTGGAGGCATTTAATGTTCGAGCAAAAACGGCTGATTTTCGACAAAAGAGATAACACCCCCCCATTACGTCATGCTTCAGAAATGTGGAAAATGGTCCGTTTTCAAATGTTTTATTTTTGAACGTCAGTTCACATTTGTAGGTGGATCATCAGTGTTAGAGCTAAAATTAGCATGTTTAAAGTGATTTTCATGCTTCCAGGGGCTCGGGAAGTTAATTAAATACCATTTGGAGGCATTTAATGTTCGAGCAAAAACGGCTGATTTTCGACAAAAGAGATAACACCCCCCCATTACGTCATGCTTCAGAAATGTGGAAAATGGTCCGTTTTCAAATGTTTTATTTTTGAACGTCAGTTCACATTTGTAGGTGGATCATCAGTGTTAGAGCTAAAATTAGCATGTTTAAAGTGATTTTCATGCTTCCAGGGGCCCAAAACACAAGATTTATGGAATGGTTAAAAGTGCATGAAAATGGCCAATTTACTCACTCTGAGTTCTCAAAAAGGGTTTCTTCACCCCGGGAAGTGAAATAAATACCATTTGGAGGCATTTAATGTTCGAGCAAAAACGGCTGATTTTCGACAAAAGAGATAACACCCCCCCATTACGTCATGCTTCAGAAATGTGGAAAATGGTCCGTTTTCAAATGTTTTATTTTTGAACGTCAGTTCACATTTGTAGGTGGATCATCAGTGTTAGAGCTAAAATTAGCATGTTTAAAGTGATTTTCATGCTTCCAGGGGCTCGGGAAGTTAATTAAATACCATTTGGAGGCATTTAATGTTCGAGCAAAAACGGCTGATTTTCGACAAAAGAGATAACACCCCCCCATTACGTCATGCTTCAGAAATGTTGAAAATGGTCCGTTTTCAAATGTTTTATTTTTGAACGTCAGTTCACATTTGTAGGTGGATCATCAGTGTTAGAGCTAAAATTAGCATGTTTAAAGTGATTTTCATGCTTCCAGGGGCTCGGGAAGTGAAATAAATACCATTTGGAGGCATTTAATGTTCGAGCAAAAACGGCTGATTTTCGACAAAAGAGATAACACCCCCCCATTACGTCATGCTTCAGAAATGTGGAAAATGGTCCGTTTTCAAATGTTTTATTTTTGAACGTCAGTTCACATTTGTAGGTGGATCATCAGTGTTAGAGCTAAAATTAGCATGTTTAAAGTGATTTTCATGCTTCCAGGGGCTCGGGAAGTTAATTAAATACCATTTGGAGGCATTTAATGTTCGAGCAAAAACGGCTGATTTTCGACAAAAGAGATAACACCCCCCCATTACGTCATGCTTCAGAAATGTGGAAAATGGTCCGTTTTCAAATGTTTTATTTTTGAACATCAGTTCACATTTGTAGGTGGATCATCAGTGTTAGAGCTAAAATTAGCATGTTTAAAGTGATTTTCATGCTTCCAGGGGCTCGGGAAGTGAAATAAATACCATTTGGAGGCATTCAATGTTCGAGCAAAAACGGCTGATTTTCGACAAAAGAGATAACACCCCCCCATTACGTCATGCTTCAGAAATGTGGAAAATGGTCCGTTTTCAAATGTTTTATTTTTGAACGTCAGTTCACATTTGTAGGTGGATCATCAGTGTTAGAGCTAAAATTAGCATGTTTAAAGTGATTTTCATGCTTCCAGGGGCCCAAAACACAAGATTTATGGAATGGTTAAAAGTGCATGAAAATGGCCAATTTACTCACTCTGAGTTCTCAAAAAGGGTTTCTTCACCCCGGGAAGTGAAATAAATACCATTTGGAGGCATTTAATGTTCGAGCAAAAACGGCTGATTTTCGACAAAAGAGATAACACCCCCCCATTACGTCATGCTTCAGAAATGTGGAAAATGGTCCGTTTTCAAATGTTTTATTTTTGAACGTCAGTTCACATTTGTAGGTGGATCATCAGTGTTAGAGCTAAAATTAGCATGTTTAAAGTGATTTTCATGCTTCCAGGGGCTTGGGAAGTTAATTGAATACCATTTGGAGGCATTTAATGTTCGAGCAAAAACGGCTGATTTTCGACAAAAGAGATAACACCCCCCCATTACGTCATGCTTCAGAAATGTGGAAAATGGTCCGTTTTCAAATGTTTTATTTTTGAACGTCAGTTCACATTTGTAGGTGGATCATCAGTGTTAGAGCTAAAATTAGCATGTTTAAAGTGAATTTCATGCTTCCAGGGGCCCAAAACACAAGATTTATGGAATGGTTAAAAGTGCATGAAAATGGCCAATTTACTCACTCTGAGTTCTCAAAAAGGGTTTCTTCAACCCGGGAAGTTAATTAAATACCATTTGGAGGCATTTAATGTTCGAGCAAAAACGGCTGATTTTCGACAAAAGAGATAACACCCACCCATTACGTCATGCTTCAGAAATGTGGAAAATGGTCCGTTTTCAAATGTTTTATTTTTGAACGTCAGTTCACATTTGTAGGTGGATCATCAGTGTTAGAGCTAAAATTAGCATGTTTAAAGTGATTTTCATGCTTCCAGGGGCTCGGGAAGTTAATTAAATACCATTTGGAGGCATTTAATGTTCGAGCAAAAACGGCTGATTTTCGCCAAAAGAGTTAAAACCCCCCATTACGTCATGCTTCAGAAATGTGGAAAATGGTCCGTTTTCAAATGTTTTATTTTTGAACGTCAGTTCACATTTGTAGGTGGATCATCAGTGTTAGAGCTAAAATTAGCATGTTTAAAGTGATTTTCATGCTTCCAGGGGCTCGGGAAGTGAAATAAATACCATTTGGAGGCATTTAATGTTCGAGCAAAAACGGCTGATTTTCGACAAAAGAGATAACACCCCCCCATTACGTCATGCTTCAGAAATGTGGAAAATGGTCCGTTTTCAAATGTTTTATTTTTGAACGTCAGTTCACATTTGTAGGTGGATCATCAGTGTTTGAGCTAAAATTAGCATGTTTAAAGTGATTTTCATGCTTCCAGGGGCCCAAAACACAAGATTTATGGAATGGTTAAAAGTGCATGAAAATGGCCAATTTACTCACTCTGAGTTCTCAAAAAGGGTTTCTTCACCCCGGGAAGTTAATTAAATACCATTTGGAGGCATTTAATGTTCGAGCAAAAACGGCTGATTTTCGACAAAAGAGATAACACCCCCCCATTACGTCATGCTTCAGAAATGTGGAAAATGGTCCGTTTTCAAATGTTTTATTTTTGAACGTCAGTTCACATTTGTAGGTGGATCATCAGTGTTAGAGCTAAAATTAGCATGTTTAAAGTGATTTCCATGCTTCCAGGGGCTCTGGAAGTTAATTAAATACCATTTGGAGGCATTTAATGTTCGAGCAAAAACGGCTGATTTTCGACAAAAGAGATAACACCCCCCCATTACGTCATGCTTCAGAAATGTGGAAAATGGTCCGTTTTCAAATGTTTTATTTTTGAACGTCAGTTCACATTTGTAGGTGGATCATCAGTGTTAGAGCTAAAATTAGCATGTTTAAAGTGATTTTGATGCTTCCAGGGGCCCAAAACACAAGATTTATGGAATGGTTAAAAGTGCATGAAAATGGCCAATTTACTCACTCTGAGTTCTCAAAAAGGGTTTCTTCACCCCGGGAAGTTAATTAAATACCATTTGGAGGCATTTAATGTTCGAGCAAAAACGGCTGATTTTCGACAAAAGAGATAACACCCCCCCATTACGTCATGCTTCAGAAATGTGGAAAATGGTCCGTTTTCAAATGTTTTATTTTTGAACGTCAGTTCACATTTGTAGGGGGATCATCAGTGTTAGAGCTCAAATTAGCATGTTTAAAGTGATTTTCATGCTTCCAGGGGCTCGGGAAGTTAATTAAATACCATTTGGAGGCATTTAATGTTCGAGCAAAAACGGCTGATTTTCGACAAAAGAGATAACATCCCCCCCATTACGTCATGCTTCAGAAATGTGGAAAATGGTCCGTTTTCAAATGTTTTATTTTTGAACGTCAGTTCACATTTGTAGGTGGATCATCAGTGTTAGAGCTAAAATTAGCATGTTTAAAGTGATTTTCATGCTTCCAGGGGCCCAAAACACAAGATTTATGGAATGGTTAAAAGTGCATGAAAATGGCCAATTTACTCACTCTGAGTTCTCAAAAAGGGTTTCTTCACCCCGGGAAGTTAATTAAATACCATTTGGAGGCATTTAATGTTCGAGCAAAAACGGCTGATTTTCGACAAAAGAGATAACACCCCCCCATTACGTCATGCTTCAGAAATGTGGAAAATGGTCCGTTTTCAAATGTTTTATTTTTGAACGTCAGTTCACATTTGTAGGTGGATCATCAGTGTTAGAGCTAAAATTAGCATGTTTAAAGTGATTTTCATGCTTCCAGGGGCTCGGGAAGTTAATTAAATACCATTTGGAGGCATTTAATGTTCGAGCAAAAACGGCTGATTTTCGACAAAAGAGATAACACCCCCCCATTACGTCATGCTTCAGAAATGTGGAAAATGGTCCGTTTTCAAATGTTTTATTTTTGAACGTCAGTTCACATTTGTAGGTGGATCATCAGTGTTAGAGCTAAAATTAGCATGTTTAAAGTGATTTTCATGCTTCCAGGGGCCCAAAACACAAGATTTTTGGAATGGTTAAAAGTGCATGAAAATGGCCAATTTACTCACTCTGAGTTCTCAAAAAGGGTTTCTTCACCCCGGGAAGTGAAATAAATACCATTTGGAGGCATTTAATGTTCGAGCAAAAACGGCTGATTTTCGACAAAAGAGATAACACCCCCCCATTACGTCATGCTTCAGAAATGTGGAAAATGGTCCGTTTTCAAATGTTTTATTTTTGAACGTCAGTTCACATTTGTAGGTGGATCATAAGTGTTAGAGCTAAAATTAGCATGTTTAAAGTGATTTTCATGCTTCCAGGGGCCCAAAACACAAGATTTATGGAATGGTTAAAAGTGCATGAAAATGGCCAATTTACTCACTCTGAGTTCTCAAAAAGGGTTTCTTCACCCCGGGAAGTTAATTAAATACCATTTGGAGGCATTTAATGTTCGAGCAAAAACGGCTGATTTTCAACAAAAGAGATAACACCCCCCCATTACGTCATGCTTCAGAAATGTGGAAAATGGTCCGTTTTCAAATGTTTTATTTTTGAACGTCAGTTCACATTTGTAGGTGGATCATCAGTGTTAGAGCTAAAATTAGCATGTTTAAAGTGATTTTCATGCTTCCAGGGGCTCGGGAAGTTAATTAAATACCATTTGGAGGCATTTAATGTTCGAGCAAAAACGGCTGATTTTCGACAAAAGAGATAACACCCCCCCATTACGTCATGCTTCAGAAATGTTGAAAATGGTCCGTTTTCAAATGTTTTATTTTTGAACGTCAGTTCACATTTGTAGGTGGATCATCAGTGTTAGAGCTAAAATTAGCATGTTTAAAGTGATTTTCATGCTTCCAGGGGCTCGGGAAGTGAAATAAATACCATTTGGAGGCATTTAATGTTCGAGCAAAAACGGCTGATTTTCGACAAAAGAGATAACACCCCCCCATTACGTCATGCTTCAGAAATGTGGAAAATGGTCCGTTTTCAAATGTTTTATTTTTGAACGTCAGTTCACATTTGTAGGTGGATCATCAGTGTTAGAGCTAAAATTAGCATGTTTAAAGTGATTTTCATGCTTCCAGGGGCTCGGGAAGTTAATTAAATACCATTTGGAGGCATTTAATGTTCGAGCAAAAACGGCTGATTTTCGACAAAAGAGATAACACCCCCCATTACGTCATGCTTCAGAAATGTGGAAAATGGTCCGTTTTCAAATGTTTTATTTTTGAACATCAGTTCACATTTGTAGGTGGATCATCAGTGTTAGAGCTAAAATTAGCATGTTTAAAGTGATTTTCATGCTTCCAGGGGCTCGGGAAGTGAAATAAATACCATTTGGAGGCATTTAATGTTCGAGCAAAAACGGCTGATTTTCGACAAAAGAGATAACACCCCCCCATTACGTCATGCTTCAGAAATGTGGAAAATGGTCCGTTTTCAAATGTTTTATTTTTGAACGTCAGTTCACATTTGTAGGTGGATCATCAGTGTTAGAGCTAAAATTAGCATGTTTAAAGTGATTTTCATGCTTCCAGGGGCCCAAAACACAAGATTTATGGAATGGTTAAAAGTGCATGAAAATGGCCAATTTACTCACTCTGAGTTCTCAAAAAGGGTTTCTTCACCCCGGGAAGTTAATTAAATACCATTTGGAGGCATTTAATGTTCGAGCAAAAACGGCTGATTTTCGACAAAAGAGATAACACCCCCCCATTACGTCATGCTTCAGAAATGTGGAAAATGGTCCGTTTTCAAATGTTTTATTTTTGAACGTCAGTTCACATTTGTAGGTGGATCATCAGTGTTAGAGCTAAAATTAGCATGTTTAAAGTGATTTTCATGCTTCCAGGGGCCCAAAACACAAGATTTATGGAATGGTTAAAAGTGCATGAAAATGGCCAATTTACTCACTCTGAGTTCTCAAAAAGGGTTTCTTCACCCCGGGAAGTTAATTGAATACCATTTGGAGGCATTTAATGTTCGAGCAAAAACGGCTGATTTTCGACAAAAGAGATAACACCCCCCCATTACGTCATGCTTCAGAAATGTGGAAAATGGTCCGTTTTCAAATGTTTTATTTTTGAACGTCAGTTCACATTTGTAGGTGGATCATCAGTGTTAGAGCTAAAATTAGCATGTTTAAAGTGATTTTCATGCTTCCAGGGGCTCTGGAAGTTAATTAAATACCATTTGGAGGCATTTAATGTTCGAGCAAAAACGGCTGATTTTCGACAAAAGAGATAACACCCCCCCATTACGTCATGCTTCAGAAATGTGGAAAATGGTCCGTTTTCAAATGTTTTATTTTTGAACGTCAGTTCACATTTGTAGGTGGATCATCAGTGTTAGAGCTAAAATTAGCATGTTTAAAGTGATTTTGATGCTTCCAGGGGCCCAAAACACAAGATTTATGGAATGGTTAAAAGTGCATGAAAATGGCCAATTTACTCACTCTGAGTTCTCAAAAAGGGTTTCTTCACCCCGGGAAGTGAAATAAATACCATTTGGAGGCATTTAATGTTCGAGGAAAAACGGCTGATTTTCGACAAAAGAGATAACACCCCCCCATTACGTCATGCTTCAGAAATGTGGAAAGTGGTCCGTTTTCAAATGTTTTATTTTTGAACGTCAGTTCACATTTGTAGGTGGATCATCAGTGTTAGAGCTAAAATTAGCATGTTTAAAGTGATTTTCATGCTTCCAGGGGCCCAAAACACAAGATTTATGGAATTGTTAAAAGTGCATGAAAATGGCCAATTTACTCACTCTGAGTTCTCAAAAAGGGTTTCTTCACCCCGGGAAGTTAATTAAATACCATTTGGAGGCATTTAATGTTCGAGCAAAAACGGCTGATTTTCGAGAAAAGAGATAACACCCCCCCCATTACGTCATGCTTCAGAAATGTGGAAAATGGTCCGTTTTCAAATGTTTTATTTTTGAACGTCAGTTCACATTTGTAGGTGGATCATCAGTGTTAGAGCTAAAATTAGCATGTTTAAAGTGATTTTCATGCTTCCAGGGGCCCAAAACACAAGATTTATGGAATGGTTAAAAGTGCATGAAAATGGCCAATTTACTCACTCTGAGTTCTCAAAAAGGGTTTCTTCACCCCGGGAAGTTAATTAAATACCATTTGGAGGCATTTAATGTTCGAGCAAAAACGGCTGATTTTCGACAAAAGAGATAACACCCCCCCATTACGTCATGCTTCAGAAATGTGGAAAATGGTCCGTTTTCAAATGTTTTATTTTTGAACGTCAGTTCACATTTGTAGGTGGATCATCAGTGTTAGAGCTAAAATTAGCATGTTTAAAGTGATTTTCATGCTTCCAGGGGCCCAAAACACAAGATATATGGAATGGTTAAAAGTGCATGAAAATGGCCAATTTACTCACTCTGAGTTCTCAAAAAGGGTTTCTTCACCCCGGGAAGTGAAATAAATACCATTTGGAGGCATTTAATGTTCGAGCAAAAACGGCTGATTTTCGACAAAAGAGATAACACCCCCCCATTACGTCATGCTTCAGAAATGTGGAAAATGGTCCGTTTTCAAATGTTTTATTTTTGAACGTCAGTTCACATTTGTAGGTGTATCATCAGTGTTAGAGCTAAAATTAGCATGTTTAAAGTGATTTTCATGCTTCCAGGGGCTCGGGAAGTTAATTGAATACCATTTGGAGGCATTTAACGTTCGAGCAAAAACGGCTGATTTTCGACAAAAGAGATAACACCCCCCCATTACGTCATGCTTCAGAAATGTGGAAAATGGTCCGTTTTCAAATGTTTTATTTTTGAACGTCAGTTCACATTTGTAGGTGGATCATCAGTGTTAGAGCTAAAATTAGCATGTTTAAAGTGAATTTCATGCTTCCAGGGGCCCAAAACACAAGATTTATGGAATGGTTAAAAGTGCATGAAAATGGCCAATTTACTCACTCTGAGTTCTCAAAAAGGGTTTCTTCACCCCGGGAAGTTAATTAAATACCATTTGGAGGCATTTAATGTTCGAGCAAAAACGGCTGATTTTCGACAAAAGAGATAACACCCCCCCATTACGTCATGCTTCAGAAATGTGGAAAATGGTCCGTTTTCAAATGTTTTATTTTTGAACGTCAGTTCACATTTGTAGGTGGATCATCAGTGTTAGAGCTAAAATTAGCATGTTTAAAGTGATTGTCATGCTTCCAGGGGCTCGGGAAGTTAATTAAATACCATTTGGAGGCATTTAATGTTCGAGCAAAAACGGCTGATTTTCGACAAAAGAGATAACACCCCCCATTACGTCATGCTTCAGAAATGTGGAAAATGGTCCGTTTTCAAATGTTTTATTTTTGAACGTCAGTTCACATTTGTAGGTGGATCATCAGTGTTAGAGCTAAAATTAGCAAGTTTAAAGTGATTTTCATGCTTCCAGGGGCCCAAAACACAAGATTTATGGAATGGTTAAAAGTGCATGAAAATGGCCAATTTACTCACTCTGAGTTCTCAAAAAGGGTTTCTTCACCCCGGGAAGTTAATTAAATACCATTTGGAGGCATTTAATGTTCGAGCAAAAACGGCTGATTTTCGACAAAAGAGATAACACCCCCCCATTACGTCATGCTTCAGAAATGTGGAAAATGGTCCGTTTTCAAATGTTTTATTTTTGAACGTCAGTTCACATTTGTAGGTGGATCATCAGTGTTAGAGCTAAAATTAGCATGTTTAAAGTGATTTTCATGCTTCCAGGGGCCCAAAACACAAGATTTATGGAATGGTTAAAAGTGCATGAAAATGGCCAATTTACTCACTCTGAGTTCTCAAAAAGGGTTTCTTCACCCCGGGGAAGTGAAATAAATACCATTTGGAGGCATTTAATGTTCGAGCAAAAACGGCTGATTTTCGACAAAAGAGATAACACCCCCCCATTACGTCATGCTTCAGAAATGTGGAAAATGGTCCGTTTTCAAATGTTTTATTTTTGAACGTCAGTTCACATTTGTAGGTGGATCATCAGTGTTAGAGCTAAAATTAGCATGTTTAAAGTGATTTTCATGCTTCCAGGGGCTCGGGAAGTTAATTGAATACCATTTGGAGGCATTTTAACGTTCGAGCAAAAACGGCTGATTTTCGACAAAAGAGATAACACCCCCACATTACGTCATGCTTCAGAAATGTGGAAAATGGTCCGTTTTCAAATGTTTTATTTTTGAATGTCAGTTCACATTTGTAGGTGGATCATCAGTGTTAGAGCTAAAATTAGCATGTTTAAAGTGAATTTCATGCTTCCAGGGGCCCAAAACACAAGATTTATGGAATGGTTAAAAGTGCATGAAAATGGCCAATTTACTCACTCTGAGTTCTCAAAGAGGGTTTCTTCACCCCGGGAAGTTAATTAAATACCATTTGGAGGCATTTAATGTTCGAGCAAAAACGGCTGATTTTCGACAAAAGAGATAACACCCCCCCATTACGTCATGCTTCAGAAATGTGGAAAATGGTCCGTTTTCAAATGTTTTATTTTTGAACGTCAGTTCACATTTGTAGGTGGATCATCAGTGTTAGAGCTAAAATTAGCATGTTTAAAGTGATTGTCATGCTTCCAGGGGCTCGGGAAGTTAATTAAATACCATTTGGAGGCATTTAATGTTCGAGCAAAAACGGCTGATTTTCGACAAAAGAGATAACACCCCCCCATTACGTCATGCTTCAGAAATGTGGAAAATGGTCCGTTTTCAAATGTTTTATTTTTGAACGTCAGTTCACATTTGTAGGTGGATCATCAGTGTTAGAGCTAAAATTAGCATGTTTAAAGTGATTTTCATGCTTCCAGGGGCTCGGGAAGTGAAATAAATACCATTTGGAGGCATTTAATGTTCGAGCAAAAACGGCTGATTTTCGACAAAAGAGATAACACCCCCCCATTACGTCATGCTTCAGAAATGTGGAAAATGGTCCGTTTTCAAATGTTTTATTTTTGAACGTCAGTTCACATTTGTAGGTGGATCATCAGTGTTAGAGCTAAAATTAGCATGTTTAAAGTGATTTTCATGCTTCCAGGGGCCCAAAACACAAGATTTATGGAATGGTTAAAAGTGCATGAAAATGGCCAATTTACTCACTCTGAGTTCTCAAAAAGGGTTTCTTCACCCGGGAAGTTAATTAAATACCATTTGGAGGCATTTAATGTTCGAGCAAAAACGGCTGATTTTCGACAAAAGAGATAACACCCCCCCATTACGTCATGCTTCAGAATTGTGGAAAATGGTCCGTTTTCAAATGTTTTATTTTTGAACGTCAGTTCACATTTGTAGGTGGATCATCAGTGTTAGAGCTAAAATTAGCATGTTTAAAGTGATTTTCATGCTTCCAGGGGCTCGGGAAGTTAATTAAATACCATTTGGAGGCATTTAATGTTCGAGCAAAAACGGCTGATTTTCGACAAAAGAGATAACACCCCCCCATTACGTCATGCTTCAGAAATGTGGAAAATGGTCCGTTTTCAAATGTTTTATTTTTGAACGTCAGTTCACATTTGTAGGTGGATCATCAGTGTTAGAGCTAAAATTAGCATGTTTAAAGTGATTTTCATGCTTCCAGGGGCCCAAAACACAAGATTTATGGAATGGTTAAAAGTGCATGAAAATGGCCAATTTACTCACTCTGAGTTCTCAAAAAGGGTTTCTTCACCCCGGGAAGTTAATTAAAATACCATTTGGAGGCATTTAATGTTCGAGCAAAAACGGCTGATTTTCGACAAAAGAGATAACACCCCCCCATTACGTCATGCTTCAGAAATGTGGAAAATGGTCCGTTTTCAAATGTTTTATTTTTGAACGTCAGTTCACATTTGTAGGTGGATCATCAGTGTTAGAGCTAAAATTAGCATGTTTAAAGTGATTTTCATGCTTCCAGGGGCCCAAAACACAAGATTTATGGAATGGTTAAAAGTGCATGAAAATGGCCAATTTACTCACTCTGAGTTCTCAAAAAGGGTTTCTTCACCCCGGGAAGTGAAATAAATACCATTTGGAGGCATTTAATGTTCGAGCAAAAACGGCTGATTTTCGACAAAAGAGATAACACCCCCCCATTACGTCATGCTTCAGAAATGTGGAAAATGGTCCGTTTTCAAATGTTTTATTTTTGAACGTCAGTTCACATTTGTAGGTGGATCATCAGTGTTAGAGCTAAAATTAGCATGTTTAAAGTGATTTTCATGCTTCCAGGGGCTCGGGAAGTTAATTGAATACCATTTGGAGGCATTTAACGTTCGAGCAAAAACGGCTGATTTTCGACAAAAGAGATAACACCCACCCATTACGTCATGCTTCAGAAATGTGGAAAATGGTCCGTTTTCAAATGTTTTATTTTGAACGTCAGTTCACATTTGTAGGTGGATCATCAGTGTTAGAGCTAAAATTAGCATGTTTAAAGTGAATTTCATGCTTCCAGGGGCCCAAAACACAAGATTTATGGAATGGTTAAAAGTGCATGAAAATGGCCAATTTACTCACTCTGAGTTCTCAAAGAGGGTTTCTTCACCCCGGGAAGTTAATTAAATACCATTTGGAGGCATTTAATGTTCGAGCAAAAACGGCTGATTTTCGACAAAAGAGATAACACCCCCCCATTACGTCATGCTTCAGAAATGTGGAAAATGGTCCGTTTTCAAATGTTTTATTTTTGAACGTCAGTTCACATTTGTAGGTGGATCATCAGTGTTAGAGCTAAAATTAGCATGTTTAAAGTGATTGTCATGCTTCCAGGGGCTCGGGAAGTTAATTAAATACCATTTGGAGGCATTTAATGTTCGAGCAAAAACGGCTGATTTTCGACAAAAGAGATAACACCCCCATTACGTCATGCTTCAGAAATGTGGAAAATGGTCCGTTTTCAAATGTTTTATTTTTGAACGTCAGTTCACATTTGTAGGTGGATCATCAGTGTTAGAGCTAAAATTAGCATGTTTAAAGTGATTTTCATGCTTCCAGGGGCTCGGGAAGTGAAATAAATACCATTTGGAGGCATTTAATGTTCGAGCAAAAACGGCTGATTTTCGACAAAAGAGATAACACCCCCCCATTACGTCATGCTTCAGAAATGTGGAAAATGGTCCGTTTTCAAATGTTTTATTTTTGAACGTCAGTTCACATTTGTAGGTGGATCATCAGTGTTAGAGCTAAAATTAGCATGTTTAAAGTGATTTTCATGCTTCCAGGGGCCCAAAACACAAGATTTATGGAATGGTTAAAAGTGCATGAAAATGGCCAATTTACTCACTCTGAGTTCTCAAAAAGGGTTTCTTCACCCCGGGAAGTTAATTAAATACCATTTGGAGGCATTTAATGTTCGAGCAAAAACGGCTGATTTTCGACAAAAGAGATAACACCCCCCCATTACGTCATGCTTCAGAATTGTGGAAAATGGTCCGTTTTCAAATGTTTTATTTTTGAACGTCAGTTCACATTTGTAGGTGGATCATCAGTGTTAGAGCTAAAATTAGCATGTTTAAAGTGATTTTCATGCTTCCAGGGGCTCGGGAAGTTAATTAAATACCATTTGGAGGCATTTAATGTTCGAGCAAAAACGGCTGATTTTTGACAAAAGAGATAACACCCCCCCATTACGTCATGCTTCAGAAATGTGGAAAATGGTCCGTTTTCAAATGTTTTATTTTTGAACGTCAGTTCACATTTGTAGGTGGATCATCAGTGTTAGAGCTAAAATTAGCATGTTTAAAGTGATTTTCATGCTTCCAGGGGCCCAAAACACAAGATTTATGGAATGGTTAAAAGTGCATGAAAATGGCCAATTTACTCACTCTGAGTTCTCAAAAAGGGTTTCTTCACCCCGGGAAGTTAATTAAATACCATTTGGAGGCATTTAATGTTCGAGCAAAAACGGCTGATTTTCGACAAAAGAGATAACACCCCCCATTACGTCATGCTTCAGAAATGTGGAAAATGGTCCGTTTTCAAATGTTTTATTTTTGAACGTCAGTTCACATTTGTAGGTGGATCATCAGTGTTAGAGCTAAAATTAGCATGTTTAAAGTGATTTTCATGCTTCCAGGGGCCCAAAACACAAGATTTATGGAATGGTTAAAAGTGCATGAAAATGGCCAATTTACTCACTCTGAGTTCTCAAAAAGGGTTTCTTCACCCCGGGAAGTTAATTAAATACCATTTGGAGGCATTTAATGTTCGAGCAAAAACGGCTGATTTTCGACAAAAGAGATAACACCCCCCCATTACGTCATGCTTCAGAAATGTGGAAAATGGTCCGTTTTCAAATGTTTTATTTTTGAACGTCAGTTCACATTTGTAGGGGGATCATCAGTGTTAGAGCTAAAATTAGCATGTTTAAAGTGATTTTCATGCTTCCAGGGGCTCGGGAAGTTAATTAAATACCATTTGGAGGCATTTAATGTTCGAGCAAAAACGGCTGATTTTCGACAAAAGAGATAACATCCCCCCCATTACGTCATGCTTCAGAAATGTGGAAAATGGTCCGTTTTCAAATGTTTTATTTTTGAACGTCAGTTCACATTTGTAGGTGGATCATCAGTGTTAGAGCTAAAATTAGCATGTTTAAAGTGAATTTCATGCTTCCAGGGGCCCAAAACACAAGATTTATGGAATGGTTAAAAGTGCATGAAAATGGCCAATTTACTCACTCTGAGTTCTCAAAAAGGGTTTCTTCACCCCGGGAAGTTAATTAAATACCATTTGGAGGCATTTAATGTTCGAGCAAAAACGGCTGATTTTCGACAAAAGAGATAACACCCCCCCATTACGTCATGCTTCAGAAATGTGGAAAATGGTCCGTTTTCAAATGTTTTATTTTTGAACGTCAGTTCACATTTGTAGGTGGATCATCAGTGTTAGAGCTAAAATTAGCATGTTTAAAGTGATTTTCATGCTTCCAGGGGCTCGGGAAGTTAATTAAATACCATTTGGAGGCATTTAATGTTCGAGCAAAAACGGCTGATTTTCGACAAAAGAGATAACACCCCCCCATTACGTCATGCTTCAGAAATGTGGAAAATGGTCCGTTTTCAAATGTTTTATTTTTGAACGTCAGTTCACATTTGTAGGTGGATCATCAGTGTTAGAGCTAAAATTAGCATGTTTAAAGTGATTTTCATGCTTCCAGGGGCCCAAAACACAAGATTTATGGAATGGTTAAAAGTGCATGAAAATGGCCAATTTACTCACTCTGAGTTCTCAAAAAGGGTTTCTTCACCCCGGGAAGTGAAATAAATACCATTTGGAGGCATTTAATGTTCGAGCAAAAACGGCTGATTTTCGACAAAAGAGATAACACCCCCCCATCACGTCATGCTTCAGAAATGTGGAAAATGGTCCGTTTTCAAATGTTTTATTTTTGAACGTCAGTTCACATTTGTAGGTGGATCATAAGTGTTAGAGCTAAAATTAGCATGTTTAAAGTGATTTTCATGCTTCCAGGGGCCCAAAACACAAGATTTATGGAATGGTTAAAAGTGCATGAAAATGGCCAATTTACTCACTCTGAGTTCTCAAAAAGGGTTTCTTCACCCCGGGAAGTTAATTAAATACCATTTGGAGGCATTTAATGTTCGAGCAAAAACGGCTGATTTTCGACAAAAGAGATAACACCCCCCCATTACGTCATGCTTCAGAAATGTGGAAAATGGTCCGTTTTCAAATGTTTTATTTTTGAACGTCAGTTCACATTTGTAGGTGGATCATCAGTGTTAGAGCTAAAATTAGCATGTTTAAAGTGATTTTCATGCTTCCAGGGGCTCGGGAAGTTAATTAAATACCATTTGGAGGCATTTAATGTTCGAGCAAAAACGGCTGATTTTCGACAAAAGAGATAACACCCCCCCATTACGTCATGCTTCAGAAATGTGGAAAATGGTCCGTTTTCAAATGTTTTATTTTTGAACGTCAGTTCACATTTGTAGGTGGATCATAAGTGTTAGAGCTAAAATTAGCATGTTTAAAGTGATTTTCATGCTTCCAGGGGCCCAAAACACAAGATTTATGGAATGGTTAAAAGTGCATGAAAATGGCCAATTTACTCACTCTGAGTTCTCAAAAAGGGTTTCTTCACCCCGGGAAGTTAATTAAATACCATTTGGAGGCATTTAATGTTTGAGCAAAAACGGCTGATTTTCGACAAAAGAGATAACACCCCCCCATTACGTCATGCTTCAGAAATGTGGAAAATGGTCCGTTTTCAAATGTTTTATTTTTGAACGTCAGTTCACATTTGTAGGTGGATCATCAGTGTTAGAGCTAAAATTAGCATGTTTAAAGTGATTTTCATGCTTCCAGGGGCTCGGGAAGTTAATTAAATACCATTTGGAGGCATTTAATGTTCGAGCAAAAACGGCTGATTTTCGACAAAAGAGATAACACCCCCCCATTACGTCATGCTTCAGAAATGTGGAAAATGGTCCGTTTTCAAATGTTTTATTTTTGAACGTCAGTTCACATTTGTAGGTGGATCATCAGTGTTGGAGCTAAAATTAGCATGTTTAAAGTGATTTTCATGCTTCCAGGGGCCCAAAACACAAGATTTATGGAATGGTTAAAAGTGCATGAAAATGGCCAATTTACTCACTCTGAGTTCTCAAAAAGGGTTTCTTCACCCCGGGAAGTGAAATAAATACCATTTGGAGGCATTTAATGTTCGAGCAAAAACGGCTGATTTTCGACAAAAGAGATAACACCCCCCCATTACGTCATGCTTCAGAAATGTGGAAAATGGTCAGTTTTCAAATGTTTTATTTTTGAACGTCAGTTCACATTTGTAGGTGGATCATCAGTGTTAGAGCTAAAATTAGCATGTTTAAAGTGATTTTCATGCTTCCAGGGGCTCGGGAAGTTAATTAAATACCATTTGGAGGCATTTAATGTTCGAGCAAAAACGGCTGATTTTCGACAAAAGAGATAACACCCCCCCATTACGTCATGCTTCAGAAATGTTGAAAATGGTCCGTTTTCAAATGTTTTATTTTTGAACGTCAGTTCACATTTGTAGGTGGATCATCAGTGTTAGAGCTAAAATTAGCATGTTTAAAGTGATTTTCATGCTTCCAGGGGCTCGGGAAGTGAAATAAATACCATTTGGAGGCATTTAATGTTCGAGCAAAAACGGCTGATTTTCGACAAAAGAGATAACACCCCCCCATTACGTCATGCTTCAGAAATGTGGAAAATGGTCCGTTTTCAAATGTTTTATTTTTGAACGTCAGTTCACATTTGTAGGTGGATCATCAGTGTTAGAGCTAAAATTAGCATGTTTAAAGTGATTTTCATGCTTCCAGGGGCTCGGGAAGTTAATTAAATACCATTTGGAGGCATTTAATGTTCGAGCAAAAACGGCTGATTTTCGACAAAAGAGATAACACCCCCCCATTACGTCATGCTTCAGAAATGTGGAAAATGGTCCGTTTTCAAATGTTTTATTTTTGAACATCAGTTCACATTTGTAGGTGGATCATCAGTGTTAGAGCTAAAATTAGCATGTTTAAAGTGATTTTCATGCTTCCAGGGGCTCGGGAAGTGAAATAAATACCATTTGGAGGCATTTAATGTTCGAGCAAAAACGGCTGATTTTCGACAAAAGAGATAACACCCCCCCATTACGTCATGCTTCAGAAATGTGGAAAATGGTCCGTTTTCAAATGTTTTATTTTTGAACGTCAGTTCACATTTGTAGGTGGATCATCAGTGTTAGAGCTAAAATTAGCATGTTTAAAGTGATTTTCATGCTTCCAGGGGCCCAAAACACAAGATTTATGGAATGGTTAAAAGTGCATGAAAATGGCCAATTTACTCACTCTGAGTTCTCAAAAAGGGTTTCTTCACCCCGGGAAGTTAATTAAATACCATTTGGAGGCATTTAATGTTCGAGCAAAAACGGCTGATTTTCGACAAAAGAGATAACACCCCCCCATTACGTCATGCTTCAGAAATGTGGAAAATGGTCCGTTTTCAAATGTTTTATTTTTGAACGTCAGTTCACATTTGTAGGTGGATCATCAGTGTTAGAGCTAAAATTAGCATGTTTAAAGTGATTTTCATGCTTCCAGGGGCTCGGGAAGTGAAATAAATACCATTTGGAGGCATTTAATGTTCGAGCAAAAACGGCTGATTTTCGACAAAAGAGATAACACCCCCCCATTACGTCATGCTTCAGAAATGTGGAAAATGGTCCGTTTTCAAATGTTTTATTTTTGAACGTCAGTTCACATTTGGAGGTGGATCATCAGTGTTAGAGCTAAAATTAGCATGTTTAAAGTGATTTTCATGCTTCCAGGGGCCCAAAACACAAGATTTATGGAATGGGTAAAAGTGCATGAAAATGGCCAATTTACTCACTCTGAGTTCTCAAAAAGGGTTTCTTCACCCCGGGAAGTGAAATAAATACCATTTGGAGGCATTTAATGTTCGAGCAAAAACAGCTGATTTTCGACAAAAGAGATAACACCCCCCCCATTACGTCATGCTTCAGAAATGTGGAAAATGGTCCGTTTTCAAATGTTTTATTTTTGAACGTCAGTTCACATTTGTAGGTGGATCATCAGTGTTAGAGCTAAAATTAGCATGTTTAAAGTGATTTTCATGCTTCCAGGGGCTCGGGAAGTTAATTAAATACCATTTGGAGGCATTTAATGTTCGAGCAAAAACGGCTGATTTTCGACAAAAGAGATAACACCCCCCCATTACGTCATGCTTCAGAAATGTGGAAAATGGTCCGTTTTCAAATGTTTTATTTTTGAACGTCAGTTCACATTTGTAGGTGGATCATCAGTGTTAGAGCTAAAATTAGCATGTTTAAAGTGATTTTCATGCTTCCAGGGGCCCAAAACACAAGATTTATGGAATGGTTAAAAGTGCATGAAAATGGCCAATTTACTCACTCTGAGTTCTCAAAAAGGGTGTCTTCACCCCGGGAAGTGAAATAAATACCATTTGGAGGCATTTAATGTTCGAGCAAAAACGGCTGATTTTCGAAAAAAAGAGATAACACCCCCCCATTACGTCATGCTTCAGAAATGTGGAAAATGGTCCGTTTTCAAATGTTTTATTTTTGAACGTCAGTTCACATTTGTAGGTGGATCATCAGTGTTAGAGCTAAAATTAGCATGTTTAAAGTGATTTTCATGCTTCCAGGGGCTTGGGAAGTTAATTAAATACCATTTGGAGGCATTTAATGTTCGAGCAAAAACGGATGATTTTCGACAAAAGAGATAACACCCCCCCCATTACGTCATGCTTCAGAAATGTGGAAAATGGTCCGTTTTCAAATGTTTTATTTTTGAACGTCAGTTCACATTTGTAGGTGGATCATCAGTGTTAGAGCTAAAATTAGCATGTTTAAAGTGATTTTCATGCTTCCAGGGGCTCGGGAAGTTAATTAAATACCATTTGGAGGCATTTAATGTTCGAGCAAAAACGGCTGATTTTCGACAAAAGAGATAACACCCCCCCATTACGTCATGCTTCAGAAATGTGGAAAATGGTCCGTTTTCAAATGTTTTATTTTTGAACGTCAGTTCACATTTGTAGGTGGATCATCAGTGTTAGAGCTAAAATTAGCATGTTTAAAGTGATTTTCATGCTTCCAGGGGCTCGGGAAGTGAAATAAATACCATTTGGAGGCATTTAATGTTCGAGCAAAAACGGCAGATTTTCGACAAAAGAGATAACACCCCCCCATTACGTCATGCTTCAGAAATGTGGAAAATGGTCCGTTTTCAAATGTTTTATTTTTGAACGTCAGTTCACATTTGTAGGTGGATCATCAGTGTTAGAGCTAAAATTAGCATGTTTAAAGTGATTTTCATGCTTCCAGGGGCTCGGGAAGTTAATTAAATACCATTTGGAGGCATTTAATGTTCGAGCAAAAACGGCTGATTTTCGACAAAAGAGATAACACCCCCCCATTACGTCATGCTTCAGAAATGTGGAAAATGGTCCGTTTTCAAATGTTTTATTTTTGAACGTCAGTTCACATTTGTAGGTGGATCATCAGTGTTAGAGCTAAAATTAGCATGTTTAAAGTGATTTTCATGCTTCCAGGGGCCCAAAACACAAGATTAATGGAATGGTTAAAAGTGCATGAAAATGGCCAATTTACTCACTCTGAGTTCTCAAAAAGGGTTTCTTCACCCCGGGAAGTTAATACCATTTGGAGGCATTTAATGTTCGAGCAAAAACGGCTGATTTTCGACAAAAGAGATAACACCCCCCCATTAGGTCATGCTTCAGAAATGTGGAAAATGGTCCGTTTTCAAATGTTTTATTTTTGAACGTCAGTTCACATTTGTAGGTGGATCATCAGTGTTAGAGCTAAAATTAGCATGTTTAAAGTGATTTTCATGCTTCCAGGGGCTCGGGAAGTTAATTAAATACCATTTGGAGGCATTTAATGTTCGAGCAAAAACGGCTGATTTTCGACAAAAGAGATAACACCCCCCTCATTACGTCATGCTTCAGAAATGTGGAAAATGGTCCGTTTTCAAATGTTTTATTTTTGAACGTCAGTTCACATTTGTAGGTGGATCATCAGTGTTAGAGCTAAAATTAGCATGTTTAAAGTGATTTTCATGCTTCCAGGGGCTCGGGAAGTTAATTAAATACCATTTGGAGGCATTTAATGTTCGAGCAAAAACGGCTGATTTTCGACAAAAGAGATAACACCCCCCCATTACGTCATGCTTCAGAAATGTGGAAAATGGTCCGTTTTCAAATGTTTTATTTTTGAACGTCAGTTCACATTTGTAGGTGGATCATCAGTGTTAGAGCTAAAATTAGCATGTTTAAAGTGATTTTCATGCTTCCAGGGGCTCGGGAAGTTAATTAAATACCATTTGGAGGCATTTAATGTTCGAGCAAAAACGGCTGATTTTCGACAAAAGAGATAACACCCCCCCATTACGTCATGCTTCAGAAATGTGGAAAATGGTCCGTTTTCAAATGTTTTATTTTTGAACGTCAGTTCACATTTGTAGGTGGATCATCAGTGTTAGAGCTAAAATTAGCATGTTTAAAGTGATTTTCATGCTTCCAGGGGCCCAAAACACAAGATTTATGGAATGGTTAAAAGTGCATGAAAATGGCCAATTTACTCACTCTGAGTTCTCAAAAAGGGTTTCTTCACCCCGGGAAGTGAAATAAATACCATTTGGAGGCATTTAATGTTCGAGCAAAAACGGCTGATTTTCGACAAAAGAGATAACACCCCCCCATTACGTCATGCTTCAGAAATGTGGAAAATGGTCCGTTTTCAAATGTTTTATTTTTGAACGTCAGTTCACATTTGTAGGTGGATCATCAGTGTTAGAGCTAAAATTAGCATGTTTAAAGTGATTTTCATGCTTCCAGGGGCTCGGGAAGTTAATTAAATACCATTTGGAGGCATTTAATGTTCGAGCAAAAACGGCTGATTTTCGACAAAAGAGATAACACCCCCCCATTATGTCATGCTTCAGAAATGTTGAAAATGGTCCGTTTTCAAATGTTTTATTTTTGAACGTCAGTTCACATTTGTAGGTGGATCATCAGTGTTAGAGCTAAAATTAGCATGTTTAAAGTGATTTTCATGCTTCCAGGGGCTCGGGAAGTGAAATAAATACCATTTGGAGGCATTTAATGTTCGAGCAAAAACGGCTGATTTTCGACAAAAGAGATAACACCCCCCCATTACGTCATGCTTCAGAAATGTGGAAAATGGTCCGTTTTCAAATGTTTTATTTTTGAACGTCAGTTCACATTTGTAGGTGGATCATCAGTGTTAGAGCTAAAATTAGCATGTTTAAAGTGATTTTCATGCTTCCAGGGGCTCGGGAAGTGAAATAAATACCATTTGGAGGCATTTAATGTTCGAGCAAAAACGGCTGATTTTCGACAAAAGAGATAACACCCCCCCATTACGTCATGCTTCAGAAATGTGGAAAATGGTCCGTTTTCAAATGTTTTATTTTTGAACGTCAGTTCACATTTGTAGGTGGATCATCAGTGTTAGAGCTAAAATTAGCATGTTTAAAGTGATTTTCATGCTTCCAGGGGCCCAAAACACAAGATTTATGGAATGGTTAAAAGTGCATGAAAATGGCCAATTTACTCACTCTGAGTTCTCAAAAAGGGTTTCTTCACCCCGGGAAGTTAATTAAATACCATTTGGAGGCATTTAATGTTCGAGCAAAAACGGCTGATTTTCGACAAAAGAGATAACACCCCCCCATTACGTCATGCTTCAGAAATGTGGAAAATGGTCCGTTTTCAAATGTTTTATTTTTGAACGTCAGTTCACATTTGTAGGTGGATCATCAGTGTTAGAGCTAAAATTAGCATGTTTAAAGTGATTTTCATGCTTCCAGGGGCTCGGGAAGTGAAATAAATACCATTTGGAGGCATTTAATGTTCGAGCAAAAACGGCTGATTTTCGACAAAAGAGATAACACCCCCCCATTACGTCATGCTTCAGAAATGTGGAAAATGGTCCGTTTTCAAATGTTTTATTTTTGAACGTCAGTTCACATTTGGAGGTGGATCATCAGTGTTAGAGCTAAAATTAGCATGTTTAAAGTGATTTTCATGCTTCCAGGGGCCCAAAACACAAGATTTATGGAATGGTTAAAAGTGCATGAAAATGGCCAATTTACTCACTCTGAGTTCTCAAAAAGGGTTTCTTCACCCCGGGAAGTTAATTAAATACCATTTGGAGGCATTTAATGTTCGAGCAAAAACGGCTGATTTTCGACAAAAGAGATAACACCCCCCCATTACGTCATGCTTCAGAAATGTGGAAAATGGTCCGTTTTCAAATGTTTTATTTTTGAACATCAGTTCACATTTGTAGGTGGATCATCAGTGTTAGAGCTAAAATTAGCATGTTTAAAGTGATTTTCATGCTTCCAGGGGCCCAAAACACAAGATTTATGGAATGGTTAAAAGTGCATGAAAATGGCCAATTTACTCACTCTGAGTTCTCAAAAAGGGTTTCTTCACCCCGGGAAGTGAAATAAATACCATTTGGAGGCATTTAATGTTCGAGCAAAAACGGCTGATTTTCGAAAAAAAGAGATAACACCCCCCCATTACGTCATGCTTCAGAAATGTGGAAAATGGTCCGTTTTCAAATGTTTTATTTTTGAACGTCAGTTCACATTTGTAGGTGGATCATCAGTGTTAGAGCTAAAATTAGCATGTTTAAAGTGATTTTCATGCTTCCAGGGGCTCGGGAAGTTAATTAAATACCATTTGGAGGCATTTAATGTTCGAGCAAAAACGGCTGATTTTCGACAAAAGAGATAACACCCCCCCTTTACGTCATGCTTCAGAAATGTGGAAAATGGTCCGTTTTCAAATGTTTTATTTTTGAACGTCAGTTCACATTTGTAGGTGGATCATCAGTGTTAGAGCTAAAATTAGCATGTTTAAAGTGATTTTCATGCTTCCAGGGGCTCGGGAAGTTAATTAAATACCATTTGGAGGCATTTAATGTTCGAGCAAAAACGGCTGATTTTCGACAAAAGAGATAACACCCCCCCATTACGTCATGCTTCAGAAATGTGGAAAATGGTCCGTTTTCAAATGTTTTATTTTTGAACGTCAGTTCACATTTGTAGGTGGATCATCAGTGTTAGAGCTAAAATTAGCATGTTTAAAGTGATTTTCATGCTTCCAGGGGCCCAAAACACAAGATTTATGGAATGGTTAAAAGTGCATGAAAATGGCCAATTTACTCACTCTGAGTTCTCAAAAAGGGTTTCTTCACCCCGGGAAGTTAATTAAATACCATTTGGAGGCATTTAATGTTCGAGCAAAAACGGCTGATTTTCGACAAAAGAGATAACACCCCCCCATTGCGTCATGCTTCAGAAATGTGGAAAATGGTCCGTTTTCAAATGTTTTATTTTTGAACGTCAGTTCACATTTGTAGGTGGATCATCAGTGTTAGAGCTAAAATTAGCATGTTTAAAGTGATTTTCATGCTTCCAGGGGCTCGGGAAGTTAATTAAATACCATTTGGAGGCATTTAATGTTCGAGCAAAAACGGCTGATTTTCGACAAAAGAGATAACACCCCCCCATTACGTCATGCTTCAGAAATGTGGAAAATGGTCCGTTTTCAAATGTTTTATTTTTGAACGTCAGTTCACATTTGTAGGTGGATCATCAGTGTTAGAGCTAAAATTAGCATGTTTAAAGTGATTTTCATGCTTCCAGGGGCTCGGGAAGTGAAATAAATACCATTTGGAGGCATTTAATGTTCGAGCAAAAACGGCAGATTTTCGACAAAAGAGATAACACCCCCCCATTACGTCATGCTTCAGAAATGTGGAAAATGGTCCGTTTTCAAATGTTTTATTTTTGAACGTCAGTTCACATTTGTAGGTGGATCATCAGTGTTAGAGCTAAAATTAGCATGTTTAAAGTGATTTTCATGCTTCCAGGGGCTCGGGAAGTTAATTAAATACCATTTGGAGGCATTTAATGTTCGAGCAAAAACGGCTGATTTTCGACAAAAGAGATAACACCCCCCCATTACGTCATGCTTCAGAAATGTGGAAAATGGTCCGTTTTCAAATGTTTTATTTTTGAACGTCAGTTCACATTTGTAGGTGGATCATCAGTGTTAGAGCTAAAATTAGCATGTTTAAAGTGATTTTCATGCTTCCAGGGGCCCAAAACACAAGATTAATGGAATGGTTAAAAGTGCATGAAAATGGCCAATTTACTCACTCTGAGTTCTCAAAAAGGGTTTCTTCACCCCGGGAAGTTAATACCATTTGGAGGCATTTAATGTTCGAGCAAAAACGGCTGATTTTCGACAAAAGAGATAACACCCCCCCATTAGGTCATGCTTCAGAAATGTGGAAAATGGTCCGTTTTCAAATGTTTTATTTTTGAACGTCAGTTCACATTTGTAGGTGGATCATCAGTGTTAGAGCTAAAATTAGCATGTTTAAAGTGATTTTCATGCTTCCAGGGGCTCGGGAAGTTAATTAAATACCATTTGGAGGCATTTAATGTTCGAGCAAAAACGGCTGATTTTCGACAAAAGAGATAACACCCCCCTCATTACGTCATGCTTCAGAAATGTGGAAAATGGTCCGTTTTCAAATGTTTTATTTTTGAACGTCAGTTCACATTTGTAGGTGGATCATCAGTGTTAGAGCTAAAATTAGCATGTTTAAAGTGATTTTCATGCTTCCAGGGGCTCGGGAAGTTAATTAAATACCATTTGGAGGCATTTAATGTTCGAGCAAAAACGGCTGATTTTCGACAAAAGAGATAACACCCCCCCATTACGTCATGCTTCAGAAATGTGGAAAATGGTCCGTTTTCAAATGTTTTATTTTTGAACGTCAGTTCACATTTGTAGGTGGATCATCAGTGTTAGAGCTAAAATTAGCATGTTTAAAGTGATTTTCATGCTTCCAGGGGCTCGGGAAGTTAATTAAATACCATTTGGAGGCATTTAATGTTCGAGCAAAAACGGCTGATTTTCGACAAAAGAGATAACACCCCCCCATTACGTCATGCTTCAGAAATGTGGAAAATGGTCCGTTTTCAAATGTTTTATTTTTGAACGTCAGTTCACATTTGTAGGTGGATCATCAGTGTTAGAGCTAAAATTAGCATGTTTAAAGTGATTTTCATGCTTCCAGGGGCCCAAAACACAAGATTTATGGAATGGTTAAAAGTGCATGAAAATGGCCAATTTACTCACTCTGAGTTCTCAAAAAGGGTTTCTTCACCCCGGGAAGTGAAATAAATACCATTTGGAGGCATTTAATGTTCGAGCAAAAACGGCTGATTTTCGACAAAAGAGATAACACCCCCCCATTACGTCATGCTTCAGAAATGTGGAAAATGGTCCGTTTTCAAATGTTTTATTTTTGAACGTCAGTTCACATTTGTAGGTGGATCATCAGTGTTAGAGCTAAAATTAGCATGTTTAAAGTGATTTTCATGCTTCCAGGGGCTCGGGAAGTTAATTAAATACCATTTGGAGGCATTTAATGTTCGAGCAAAAACGGCTGATTTTCGACAAAAGAGATAACACCCCCCCATTATGTCATGCTTCAGAAATGTTGAAAATGGTCCGTTTTCAAATGTTTTATTTTTGAACGTCAGTTCACATTTGTAGGTGGATCATCAGTGTTAGAGCTAAAATTAGCATGTTTAAAGTGATTTTCATGCTTCCAGGGGCTCGGGAAGTGAAATAAATACCATTTGGAGGCATTTAATGTTCGAGCAAAAACGGCTGATTTTCGACAAAAGAGATAACACCCCCCCATTACGTCATGCTTCAGAAATGTGGAAAATGGTCCGTTTTCAAATGTTTTATTTTTGAACGTCAGTTCACATTTGTAGGTGGATCATCAGTGTTAGAGCTAAAATTAGCATGTTTAAAGTGATTTTCATGCTTCCAGGGGCTCGGGAAGTGAAATAAATACCATTTGGAGGCATTTAATGTTCGAGCAAAAACGGCTGATTTTCGACAAAAGAGATAACACCCCCCCATTACGTCATGCTTCAGAAATGTGGAAAATGGTCCGTTTTCAAATGTTTTATTTTTGAACGTCAGTTCACATTTGTAGGTGGATCATCAGTGTTAGAGCTAAAATTAGCATGTTTAAAGTGATTTTCATGCTTCCAGGGGCCCAAAACACAAGATTTATGGAATGGTTAAAAGTGCATGAAAATGGCCAATTTACTCACTCTGAGTTCTCAAAAAGGGTTTCTTCACCCCGGGAAGTTAATTAAATACCATTTGGAGGCATTTAATGTTCGAGCAAAAACGGCTGATTTTCGACAAAAGAGATAACACCCCCCCATTACGTCATGCTTCAGAAATGTGGAAAATGGTCCGTTTTCAAATGTTTTATTTTTGAACGTCAGTTCACATTTGTAGGTGGATCATCAGTGTTAGAGCTAAAATTAGCATGTTTAAAGTGATTTTCATGCTTCCAGGGGCTCGGGAAGTGAAATAAATACCATTTGGAGGCATTTAATGTTCGAGCAAAAACGGCTGATTTTCGACAAAAGAGATAACACCCCCCCATTACGTCATGCTTCAGAAATGTGGAAAATGGTCCGTTTTCAAATGTTTTATTTTTGAACGTCAGTTCACATTTGGAGGTGGATCATCAGTGTTAGAGCTAAAATTAGCATGTTTAAAGTGATTTTCATGCTTCCAGGGGCCCAAAACACAAGATTTATGGAATGGGTAAAAGTGCATGAAAATGGCCAATTTACTCACTCTGAGTTCTCAAAAAGGGTTTCTTCACCCCGGGAAGTGAAATAAATACCATTTGGAGGCATTTAATGTTCGAGCAAAAACAGCTGATTTTCGACAAAAGAGATAACACCCCCCCATTACGTCATGCTTCAGAAATGTGGAAAATGGTCCGTTTTCAAATGTTTTATTTTTGAACGTCAGTTCACATTTGTAGGTGGATCATCAGTGTTAGAGCTAAAATTAGCATGTTTAAAGTGATTTTCATGCTTCCAGGGGCTCGGGAAGTTAATTAAATACCATTTGGAGGCATTTAATGTTCGAGCAAAAACGGCTGATTTTCGACAAAAGAGATAACACCCCCCCATTACGTCATGCTTCAGAAATGTGGAAAATGGTCCGTTTTCAAATGTTTTATTTTTGAACGTCAGTTCACATTTGTAGGTGGATCATCAGTGTTAGAGCTAAAATTAGCATGTTTAAAGTGATTTTCATGCTTCCAGGGGCCCAAAACACAAGATTTATGGAATGGTTAAAAGTGCATGAAAATGGCCAATTTACTCACTCTGAGTTCTCAAAAAGGGTTTCTTCACCCCGGGAAGTGAAATAAATACCATTTGGAGGCATTTAATGTTCGAGCAAAAACGGCTGATTTTCGAAAAAAAGAGATAACACCCCCCCATTACGTCATGCTTCAGAAATGTGGAAAATGGTCCGTTTTCAAATGTTTTATTTTTGAACGTCAGTTCACATTTGTAGGTGGATCATCAGTGTTAGAGCTAAAATTAGCATGTTTAAAGTGATTTTCATGCTTCCAGGGGCTCGGGAAGTTAATTAAATACCATTTGGAGGCATTTAATGTTCGAGCAAAAACGGCTGATTTTCGACAAAAGAGATAACACCCCCCCATTACGTCATGCTTCAGAAATGTGGAAAATGGTCCGTTTTCAAATGTTTTATTTTTGAACGTCAGTTCACATTTGTAGGTGGATCATCAGTGTTAGAGCTAAAATTAGCATGTTTAAAGTGATTTTCATGCTTCCAGGGGCTCGGGAAGTGAAATAAATACCATTTGGAGGCATTTAATGTTCGAGCAAAAACGGCAGATTTTCGACAAAAGAGATAACACCCCCCCATTACGTCATGCTTCAGAAATGTGGAAAATGGTCCGTTTTCAAATGTTTTATTTTTGAACGTCAGTTCACATTTGTAGGTGGATCATCAGTGTTAGAGCTAAAATTAGCATGTTTAAAGTGATTTTCATGCTTCCAGGGGCTCGGGAAGTTAATTAAATACCATTTGGAGGCATTTAATGTTCGAGCAAAAACGGCTGATTTTCGACAAAAGAGATAACACCCCCCCATTACGTCAAGCTTCAGAAATGTGGAAAATGGTCCGTTTTCAAATGTTTTATTTTTGAACGTCAGTTCACATTTGTAGGTGGATCATCAGTGTTAGAGCTAAAATTAGCATGTTTAAAGTGATTTTCATGCTTCCAGGGGCCCAAAACACAAGATTAATGGAATGGTTAAAAGTGCATGAAAATGGCCAATTTACTCACTCTGAGTTCTCAAAAAGGGTTTCTTCACCCCGGGAAGTTAATACCATTTGGAGGCATTTAATGTTCGAGCAAAAACGGCTGATTTTCGACAAAAGAGATAACACCCCCCCATTACGTCATGCTTCAGAAATGTGGAAAATGGTCCGTTTTCAAATGTTTTATTTTTGAACGTCAGTTCACATTTGTAGGTGGATCATCAGTGTTAGAGCTAAAATTAGCATGTTTAAAGTGATTTTCATGCTTCCAGGGGCTCGGGAAGTTAATTAAATACCATTTGGAGGCATTTAATGTTCGAGCAAAAACGGCTGATTTTCGACAAAAGAGATAACACCCCCCCATTATGTCATGCTTCAGAAATGTTGAAAATGGTCCGTTTTCAAATGTTTTATTTTTGAACGTCAGTTCACATTTGTAGGTGGATCATCAGTGTTAGAGCTAAAATTAGCATGTTTAAAGTGATTTTCATGCTTCCAGGGGCTCGGGAAGTGAAATAAATACCATTTGGAGGCATTTAATGTTCGAGCAAAAACGGCTGATTTTCGACAAAAGAGATAACACCCCCCCATTACGTCATGCTTCAGAAATGTGGAAAATGGTCCGTTTTCAAATGTTTTATTTTTGAACGTCAGTTCACATTTGTAGGTGGATCATCAGTGTTAGAGCTAAAATTAGCATGTTTAAAGTGATTTTCATGCTTCCAGGGGCTCGGGAAGTGAAATAAATACCATTTGGAGGCATTTAATGTTCGAGCAAAAACGGCTGATTTTCGACAAAAGAGATAACACCCCCCCATTACGTCATGCTTCAGAAATGTGGAAAATGGTCCGTTTTCAAATGTTTTATTTTTGAACGTCAGTTCACATTTGTAGGTGGATCATCAGTGTTAGAGCTAAAATTAGCATGTTTAAAGTGATTTTCATGCTTCCAGGGGCCCAAAACACAAGATTTATGGAATGGTTAAAAGTGCATGAAAATGGCCAATTTACTCACTCTGAGTTCTCAAAAAGGGTTTCTTCACCCCGGGAAGTTAATTAAATACCATTTGGAGGCATTTAATGTTCGAGCAAAAACGGCTGATTTTCGACAAAAGAGATAACACCCCCCCATTACGTCATGCTTCAGAAATGTGGAAAATGGTCCGTTTTCAAATGTTTTATTTTTGAACGTCAGTTCACATTTGTAGGTGGATCATCAGTGTTAGAGCTAAAATTAGCATGTTTAAAGTGATTTTCATGCTTCCAGGGGCTCGGGAAGTGAAATAAATACCATTTGGAGGCATTTAATGTTCGAGCAAAAACGGCTGATTTTCGACAAAAGAGATAACACCCCCCCATTACGTCATGCTTCAGAAATGTGGAAAATGGTCCGTTTTCAAATGTTTTATTTTTGAACGTCAGTTCACATTTGGAGGTGGATCATCAGTGTTAGAGCTAAAATTAGCATGTTTAAAGTGATTTTCATGCTTCCAGGGGCCCAAAACACAAGATTTATGGAATGGGTAAAAGTGCATGAAAATGGCCAATTTACTCACTCTGAGTTCTCAAAAAGGGTTTCTTCACCCCGGGAAGTGAAATAAATACCATTTGGAGGCATTTAATGTTCGAGCAAAAACAGCTGATTTTCGACAAAAGAGATAACACCCCCCCATTACGTCATGCTTCAGAAATGTGGAAAATGGTCCGTTTTCAAATGTTTTATTTTTGAACGTCAGTTCACATTTGTAGGTGGATCATCAGTGTTAGAGCTAAAATTAGCATGTTTAAAGTGATTTTCATGCTTCCAGGGGCTCGGGAAGTTAATTAAATACCATTTGGAGGCATTTAATGTTCGAGCAAAAACGGCTGATTTTCGACAAAAGAGATAACACCCCCCCATTACGTCATGCTTCAGAAATGTGGAAAATGGTCCGTTTTCAAATGTTTTATTTTTGAACGTCAGTTCACATTTGTAGGTGGATCATCAGTGTTAGAGCTAAAATTAGCATGTTTAAAGTGATTTTCATGCTTCCAGGGGCCCAAAACACAAGATTTATGGAATGGTTAAAAGTGCATGAAAATGGCCAATTTACTCACTCTGAGTTCTCAAAAAGGGTTTCTTCACCCCGGGAAGTGAAATAAATACCATTTGGAGGCATTTAATGTTCGAGCAAAAACGGCTGATTTTCGAAAAAAAGAGATAACACCCCCCCATTACGTCATGCTTCAGAAATGTGGAAAATGGTCCGTTTTCAAATGTTTTATTTTTGAACGTCAGTTCACATTTGTAGGTGGATCATCAGTGTTAGAGCTAAAATTAGCATGTTTAAAGTGATTTTCATGCTTCCAGGGGCTCGGGAAGTTAATTAAATACCATTTGGAGGCATTTAATGTTCGAGCAAAAACGGCTGATTTTCGACAAAAGAGATAACACCCCCCCATTACGTCATGCTTCAGAAATGTGGAAAATGGTCCGTTTTCAAATGTTTTATTTTTGAACGTCAGTTCACATTTGTAGGTGGATCATCAGTGTTAGAGCTAAAATTAGCATGTTTAAAGTGATTTTCATGCTTCCAGGGGCTCGGGAAGTGAAATAAATACCATTTGGAGGCATTTAATGTTCGAGCAAAAACGGCAGATTTTCGACAAAAGAGATAACACCCCCCCATTACGTCATGCTTCAGAAATGTGGAAAATGGTCCGTTTTCAAATGTTTTATTTTTGAACGTCAGTTCACATTTGTAGGTGGATCATCAGTGTTAGAGCTAAAATTAGCATGTTTAAAGTGATTTTCATGCTTCCAGGGGCTCGGGAAGTTAATTAAATACCATTTGGAGGCATTTAATGTTCGAGCAAAAACGGCTGATTTTCGACAAAAGAGATAACACCCCCCCATTACGTCAAGCTTCAGAAATGTGGAAAATGGTCCGTTTTCAAATGTTTTATTTTTGAACGTCAGTTCACATTTGTAGGTGGATCATCAGTGTTAGAGCTAAAATTAGCATGTTTAAAGTGATTTTCATGCTTCCAGGGGCCCAAAACACAAGATTAATGGAATGGTTAAAAGTGCATGAAAATGGCCAATTTACTCACTCTGAGTTCTCAAAAAGGGTTTCTTCACCCCGGGAAGTTAATACCATTTGGAGGCATTTAATGTTCGAGCAAAAACGGCTGATTTTCGACAAAAGAGATAACACCCCCCCATTAGGTCATGCTTCAGAAATGTGGAAAATGGTCCGTTTTCAAATGTTTTATTTTTGAACGTCAGTTCACATTTGTAGGTGGATCATCAGTGTTAGAGCTAAAATTAGCATGTTTAAAGTGATTTTCATGCTTCCAGGGGCTCGGGAAGTTAATTAAATACCATTTGGAGGCATTTAATGTTCGAGCAAAAACGGCTGATTTTCGACAAAAGAGATAACACCCCCCTCATTACGTCATGCTTCAGAAATGTGGAAAATGGTCCGTTTTCAAATGTTTTATTTTTGAACGTCAGTTCACATTTGTAGGTGGATCATCAGTGTTAGAGCTAAAATTAGCATGTTTAAAGTGATTTTCATGCTTCCAGGGGCTCGGGAAGTTAATTAAATACCATTTGGAGGCATTTAATGTTCGAGCAAAAACGGCTGATTTTCGACAAAAGAGATAACACCCCCCCATTACGTCATGCTTCAGAAATGTGGAAAATGGTCCGTTTTCAAATGTTTTATTTTTGAACGTCAGTTCACATTTGTAGGTGGATCATCAGTGTTAGAGCTAAAATTAGCATGTTTAAAGTGATTTTCATGCTTCCAGGGGCTCGGGAAGTTAATTAAATACCATTTGGAGGCATTTAATGTTCGAGTAAAAACGGCTGATTTTCGACAAAAGAGATAACACCCCCCCATTACGTCATGCTTCAGAAATGTGGAAAATGGTCCGTTTTTAAATGTTTTATTTTTGAACGTCAGTTCACATTTGTAGGTGGATCATCAGTGTTAGAGCTAAAATTAGCATGTTTAAAGTGATTTTCATGCTTCCAGGGGCCCAAAACACACGATTAATGGAATGGTTAAAAGTGCATGAAAATGGCCAATTTACTCACTCTGAGTTCTCAAAAAGGGTTTCTTCACCCCGGGAAGTGAAATAAATACCATTTGGAGGCATTTAATGTTCGAGCAAAAACGGCTGATTTTCGACAAAAGAGATAACACCCCCCCATTACGTCATGCTTCAGAAATGTGGAAAATGGTCCGTTTTCAAATGTTTTATTTTTGAACGTCAGTTCACATTTGTAGGTGGATCATCAGTGTTAGAGCTAAAATTAGCATGTTTAAAGTGATTTTCATGCTTCCAGGGGCTCGGGAAGTGAAATAAATACCATTTGGAGGCATTTAATGTTCGAGCAAAAACGGCTGATTTTCGACAAAAGAGATAACACCCCCCCATTACGTCATGCTTCAGAAATGTGGAAAATGGTCCGTTTTCAAATGTTTTATTTTTGAACGTCAGTTCACATTTGTAGGTGGATCATCAGTGTTAGAGCTAAAATTAGCATGTTTAAAGTGATTTTCATGCTTCCAGGGGCCCAAAACACAAGATTTATGGAATGGGTAAAAGTGCATGAAAATGGCCAATTTACTCACTCTGAGTTCTCAAAAAGGGTTTCTTCACCCCGGGAAGTGAAATAAATACCATTTGGAGGCATTTAATGTTCGAGCAAAAACAGCTGATTTTCGACAAAAGAGATAACACCCCCCCATTACGTCATGCTTCAGAAATGTGGAAAATAGTCCGTTTTCAAATGTTTTATTTTTGAACGTCAGTTCACATTTGTAGGTGGATCATCAGCGTTAGAGCTAAAATTAGCATGTTTAAAGTGATTTTCATGCTTCCAGGGGCTCGGGAAGTTAATTAAATACCATTTGGAGGCATTTAATGTTCGAGCAAAAACGGCTGATTTTCGACAAAAGAGATAACACCCCCCCATTACGTCATGCTTCAGAAATGTGGAAAATGGTCCGTTTTCAAATGTTTTATTTTTGAACGTCAGTTCACATTTGTAGGTGGATCATCAGTGTTAGAGCTAAAATTAGCATGTTTAAAGTGATTTTCATGCTTCCAGGGGCCCAAAACACAAGATTTATGGAATGGTTAAAAGTGCATGAAAATGGCCAATTTACTCACTCTGAGTTCTCAAAAAGGGTTTCTTCACCCCGGGAAGTGAAATAAATACCATTTGGAGGCATTTAATGTTCGAGCAAAAACGGCTGATTTTCGAAAAAAAGAGATAACACCCCCCCATTACGTCATGCTTCAGAAATGTGGAAAATGGTCCGTTTTCAAATGTTTTATTTTTGAACGTCAGTTCACATTTGTAGGTGGATCATCAGTGTTAGAGCTAAAATTAGCATGTTTAAAGTGATTTTCATGCTTCCAGGGGCTCGGGAAGTTAATTAAATACCATTTGGAGGCATTTAATGTTCGAGCAAAAACGGCTGATTTTCGACAAAAGAGATAACACCCCCCCCCATTACGTCATGCTTCAGAAATGTGGAAAATGGTCCGTTTTCAAATGTTTTATTTTTGAACGTCAGTTCACATTTGTAGGTGGATCATCAGTGTTAGAGCTAAAATTAGCATGTTTAAAGTGATTTTCATGCTTCCAGGGGCTCGGGAAGTTAATTAAATACCATTTGGAGGCATTTAATGTTCGAGCAAAAACGGCAGATTTTCGACAAAAGAGATAACACCCCCCATTACGTCATGCTTCAGAAATGTGGAAAATGGTCCGTTTTCAAATGTTTTATTTTTGAACGTCAGTTCACATTTGTAGGTGGATCATCAGTGTTAGAGCTAAAATTAGCATGTTTAAAGTGATTTTCATGCTTCCAGGGGCTCGGGAAGTTAATTAAATACCATTTGGAGGCATTTAATGTTCGAGCAAAAACGGCTGATTTTCGACAAAAGAGATAACACCCCCCCATTACGTCATGCTTCAGAAATGTGGAAAATGGTCCGTTTTCAAATGTTTTATTTTTGAACGTCAGTTCACATTTGTAGGTGGATCATCAGTATTAGAGCTAAAATTAGCATGTTTAAAGTGATTTTCATGCTTCCAGGGGCCCAAAACACAAGATTAATGGAATGGTTAAAAGTGCATGAAAATGGCCAATTTACTCACTCTGAGTTCTCAAAAAGGGTTTCTTCACCCCGGGAAGTTAATACCATTTGGAGGCATTTAATGTTCGAGCAAAAACGGCTGATTTTCGACAAAAGAGATAACACCCCCCCATTAGGTCATGCTTCAGAAATGTGGAAAATGGTCCGTTTTCAAATGTTTTATTTTTGAACGTCAGTTCACATTTGTAGGTGGATCATCAGTGTTAGAGCTAAAATTAGCATGTTTAAAGTGATTTTCATGCTTCCAGGGGCTCGGGAAGTTAATTAAATACCATTTGGAGGCATTTAATGTTCGAGCAAAAACGGCTGATTTTCGACAAAAGAGATAACACCCCCCTCATTACGTCATGCTTCAGAAATGTGGAAAATGGTCCGTTTTCAAATGTTTTATTTTTGAACGTCAGTTCACATTTGTAGGTGGATCATCAGTGTTAGAGCTAAAATTAGCATGTTTAAAGTGATTTTCATGCTTCCAGGGGCTCGGGAAGTTAATTAAATACCATTTGGAGGCATTTAATGTTCGAGCAAAAACGGCTGATTTTCGACAAAAGAGATAACACCCCCCCATTACGTCATGCTTCAGAAATGTGGAAAATGGTCCGTTTTCAAATGTTTTATTTTTGAACGTCAGTTCACATTTGTAGGTGGATCATCAGTGTTAGAGCTAAAATTAGCATGTTTAAAGTGATTTTCATGCTTCCAGGGGCTCGGGAAGTTAATTAAATACCATTTGGAGGCATTTAATGTTCGAGCAAAAACGGCTGATTTTCGACAAAAGAGATAACACCCCCCCATTACGTCATGCTTCAGAAATGTGGAAAATGGTCCGTTTTCAAATGTTTTATTTTTGAACGTCAGTTCACATTTGTAGTTGGATCATCAGTATTAGAGCTAAAATTAGCATGTTTAAAGTGATTTTCATGCTTCCAGGGGCCCAAAACACAAGATTAATGGAATGGTTAAAAGTGCATGAAAATGGCCAATTTACTCACTCTGAGTTCTCAAAAAGGGTTTCTTCACCCCGGGAAGTTAATACCATTTGGAGGCATTTAATGTTCGAGCAAAAACGGCTGATTTTCGACAAAAGAGATAACACCCCCCCATTAGGTCATGCTTCAGAAATGTGGAAAATGGTCCGTTTTCAAATGTTTTATTTTTGAACGTCAGTTCACATTTGTAGGTGGATCATCAGTGTTAGAGCTAAAATTAGCATGTTTAAAGTGATTTTCATGCTTCCAGGGGCTCGGGAAGTTAATTAAATACCATTTGGAGGCATTTAATGTTCGAGCAAAAACGGCTGATTTTCGACAAAAGAGATAACACCCCCCTCATTACGTCATGCTTCAGAAATGTGGAAAATGGTCCGTTTTCAAATGTTTTATTTTTGAACGTCAGTTCACATTTGTAGGTGGATCATCAGTGTTAGAGCTAAAATTAGCATGTTTAAAGTGATTTTCATGCTTCCAGGGGCTCGGGAAGTTAATTAAATACCATTTGGAGGCATTTAATGTTCGAGCAAAAACGGCTGATTTTCGACAAAAGAGATAACACCCCCCCATTACGTCATGCTTCAGAAATGTGGAAAATGGTCCGTTTTCAAATGTTTTATTTTTGAACGTCAGTTCACATTTGTAGGTGGATCATCAGTGTTAGAGCTAAAATTAGCATGTTTAAAGTGATTTTCATGCTTCCAGGGGCTCGGGAAGTTAATTAAATACCATTTGGAGGCATTTAATGTTCGAGTAAAAACGGCTGATTTTCGACAAAAGAGATAACACCCCCCCATTACGTCATGCTTCAGAAATGTGGAAAATGGTCCGTTTTTAAATGTTTTATTTTTGAACGTCAGTTCACATTTGTAGGTGGATCATCAGTGTTAGAGCTAAAATTAGCATGTTTAAAGTGATTTTCATGCTCCCAGGGGCTCGGGAAGTGAAATAAATACCATTTGGAGGCATTTAATGTTCGAGCAAAAACGGCTGATTTTCGACAAAAGAGATAACACCCCCCCATTACGTCATGCTTCAGAAATGTGGAAAATGGTCCGTTTTCAAATGTTTTATTTTTGAACGTCAGTTCACATTTGTAGGTGGATCATCAGTGTTAGAGCTAAAATTAGCATGTTTAAAGTGATTTTCATGCTTCCAGGGGCTCGGGAAGTTAATTAAATACCATTTGGAGGCATTTAATGTTCGAGCAAAAACGGCTGATTTTCGACAAAAGAGATAACACCCCCCCATTACGTCATGCTTCAGAAATGTGGAAAATGGTCCGTTTTCAAATGTTTTATTTTTGAACGTCAGTTCACATTTGTAGGTGGATCATCAGTGTTAGAGCTAAAATTAGCATGTTTAAAGTGATTTTCATGCTTCCAGGGGCTCGGGAAGTGAAATAAATACCATTTGGAGGCATTTAATGTTCGAGCAAAAACGGCTGATTTTCGACAAAAGAGATAACACCCCCCCATTACGTCATGCTTCAGAAATGTGGAAAATGGTCCGTTTTCAAATGTTTTATTTTTGAACGTCAGTTCACATTTGTAGGTGGATCATCAGTGTTAGAGCTAAAATTAGCATGTTTAAAGTGATTTTCATGCTTCCAGGGGCCCAAAACACAAGATTTATGGAATGGTTAAAAGTGCATGAAAATGGCCAATTTACTCACTCTGAGTTCTCAAAAAGGGTTTCTTCACCCCGGGAAGTTAATTAAATACCATTTGGAGGCATTTAATGTTCGAGCAAAAACGGCTGATTTTCGACAAAAGAGATAACACCCCCCCATTACGTCATGCTTCAGAAATGTGGAAAATGGTCCGTTTTCAAATGTTTTATTTTTGAACGTCAGTTCACATTTGTAGGTGGATCATCAGTGTTAGAGCTAAAATTAGCATGTTTAAAGTGATTTTCATGCTTCCAGGGGCTCGGGAAGTGAAATAAATACCATTTGGAGGCATTTAATGTTCGAGCAAAAACGGCTGATTTTCGACAAAAGAGATAACACCCCCCCCATTACGTCATTCTTCAGAAATGTGGAAAATGGTCCGTTTTCAAATGTTTTATTTTTGAACGTCAGTTCACATTTGGAGGTGGATCATCAGTGTTAGAGCTAAAATTAGCATGTTTAAAGTGATTTTCATGCTTCCAGGGGCCCAAAACACAAGATTTATGGAATGGGTAAAAGTGCATGAAAATGGCCAATTTACTCACTCTGAGTTCTCAAAAAGGGTTTCTTCACCCCGGGAAGTGAAATAAATACCATTTGGAGGCATTTAATGTTCGAGCAAAAACAGCTGATTTTCGACAAAAGAGATAACACCCCCCCATTACGTCATGCTTCAGAAATGTGGAAAATGGTCCGTTTTCAAATGTTTTATTTTTGAACGTCAGTTCACATTTGTAGGTGGATCATCAGTGTTAGAGCTAAAATTAGCATGTTTAAAGTGATTTTCATGCTTCCAGGGGCTCGGGAAGTTAATTAAATACCATTTGGAGGCATTTAATGTTCGAGCAAAAACGGCTGATTTTCGACAAAAGAGATAACACCCCCCCATTACGTCATGCTTCAGAAATGTGGAAAATGGTCCGTTTTCAAATGTTTTATTTTTGAACGTCAGTTCACATTTGTAGGTGGATCATCAGTGTTAGAGCTAAAATTAGCATGTTTAAAGTGATTTTCATGCTTCCAGGGGCTCGGGAAGTGAAATAAATACCATTTGGAGGCATTTAATGTTCGAGCAAAAACGGCAGATTTTCGACAAAAGAGATAACACCCCCCCATTACGTCATGCTTCAGAAATGTGGAAAATGGTCCGTTTTCAAATGTTTTATTTTTGAACGTCAGTTCACATTTGTAGGTGGATCATCAGTGTTAGAGCTAAAATTAGCATGTTTAAAGTGATTTTCATGCTTCCAGGGGCTCGGGAAGTTAATTAAATACCATTTGGAGGCATTTAATGTTCGAGCAAAAACGGCTGATTTTCGACAAAAGAGATAACACCCCCCCATTACGTCATGCTTCAGAAATGTGGAAAATGGTCCGTTTTCAAATGTTTTATTTTTGAACGTCAGTTCACATTTGTAGGTGGATCATCAGTGTTAGAGCTAAAATTAGCATGTTTAAAGTGATTTTCATGCTTCCAGGGGCCCAAAACACAAGATTAATGGAATGGTTAAAAGTGCATGAAAATGGCCAATTTACTCACTCTGAGTTCTCAAAAAGGGTTTCTTCACCCCGGGAAGTTAATACCATTTGGAGGCATTTAATGTTCGAGCAAAAACGGCTGATTTTCGACAAAAGAGATAACACCCCCCCATTAGGTCATGCTTCAGAAATGTGGAAAATGGTCCGTTTTCAAATGTTTTATTTTTGAACGTCAGTTCACATTTGTAGGTGGATCATCAGTGTTAGAGCTAAAATTAGCATGTTTAAAGTGATTTTCATGCTTCCAGGGGCTCGGGAAGTTAATTAAATACCATTTGGAGGCATTTAATGTTCGAGCAAAAACGGCTGATTTTCGACAAAAGAGATAACACCCCCCCATTACGTCATTCTTCAGAAATGTGGAAAATGGTCCGTTTTCAAATGTTTTATTTTTGAACGTCAGTTCACATTTGGAGGTGGATCATCAGTGTTAGAGCTAAAATTAGCATGTTTAAAGTGATTTTCATGCTTCCAGGGGCCCAAAACACAAGATTTATGGAATGGGTAAAAGTGCATGAAAATGGCCAATTTACTCACTCTGAGTTCTCAAAAAGGGTTTCTTCACCCCGGGAAGTGAAATAAATACCATTTGGAGGCATTTAATGTTCGAGCAAAAACAGCTGATTTTCGACAAAAGAGATAACACCCCCCCATTACGTCATGCTTCAGAAATGTGGAAAATGGTCCGTTTTCAAATGTTTTATTTTTGAACGTCAGTTCACATTTGTAGGTGGATCATCAGTGTTAGAGCTAAAATTAGCATGTTTAAAGTGATTTTCATGCTTCCAGGGGCTCGGGAAGTTAATTAAATACCATTTGGAGGCATTTAATGTTCGAGCAAAAACGGCTGATTTTCGACAAAAGAGATAACACCCCCCCATTACGTCATGCTTCAGAAATGTGGAAAATGGTCCGTTTTCAAATGTTTTATTTTTGAACGTCAGTTCACATTTGTAGGTGGATCATCAGTGTTAGAGCTAAAATTAGCATGTTTAAAGTGATTTTCATGCTTCCAGGGGCTCGGGAAGTGAAATAAATACCATTTGGAGGCATTTACTGTTCGAGCAAAAACGGCAGATTTTCGACAAAAGAGATAACACCCCCCCATTACGTCATGCTTCAGAAATGTGGAAAATGGTCCGTTTTCAAATGTTTTATTTTTGAACGTCAGTTCACATTTGTAGGTGGATCATCAGTGTTAGAGCTAAAATTAGCATGTTTAAAGTGATTTTCATGCTTCCAGGGGCTCGGGAAGTTAATTAAATACCATTTGGAGGCATTTAATGTTCGAGCAAAAACGGCTGATTTTCGACAAAAGAGATAACACCCCCCCATTACGTCATGCTTCAGAAATGTGGAAAATGGTCCGTTTTCAAATGTTTTATTTTTGAACGTCAGTTCACATTTGTAGGTGGATCATCAGTGTTAGAGCTAAAATTAGCATGTTTAAAGTGATTTTCATGCTTCCAGGGGCCCAAAACACAAGATTAATGGAATGGTTAAAAGTGCATGAAAATGGCCAATTTACTCACTCTGAGTTCTCAAAAAGGGTTTCTTCACCCCGGGAAGTTAATACCATTTGGAGGCATTTAATGTTCGAGCAAAAACGGCTGATTTTCGACAAAAGAGATAACACCCCCCCATTAGGTCATGCTTCAGAAATGTGGAAAATGGTCCGTTTTCAAATGTTTTATTTTTGAATGTCAGTTCACATTTGTAGGTGGATCATCAGTGTTAGAGCTAAAATTAGCATGTTTAAAGTGATTTTCATGCTTCCAGGGGCTCGGGAAGTTAATTAAATACCATTTGGAGGCATTTAATGTTCGAGCAAAAACGGCTGATTTTCGACAAAAGAGATAACACCCCCCTCATTACGTCATGCTTCAGAAATGTGGAAAATGGTCCGTTTTCAAATGTTTTATTTTTGAACGTCAGTTCACATTTGTAGGTGGATCATCAGTGTTAGAGCTAAAATTAGCATGTTTAAAGTGATTTTCATGCTTCCAGGGGCTCGGGAAGTTAATTAAATACCATTTGGAGGCATTTAATGTTCGAGCAAAAACGGCTGATTTTCGACAAAAGAGATAACACCCCCCCATTACGTCATGCTTCAGAAATGTGGAAAATGGTCCGTTTTCAAATGTTTTATTTTTGAACGTCAGTTCACATTTGTAGGTGGATCATCAGTGTTAGAGCTAAAATTAGCATGTTTAAAGTGATTTTCATGCTTCCAGGGGCTCGGGAAGTTAATTAAATACCATTTGGAGGCATTTAATGTTCGAGTAAAAACGGCTGATTTTCGACAAAAGAGATAACACCCCCCCATTACGTCATGCTTCAGAAATGTGGAAAATGGTCCGTTTTTAAATGTTTTATTTTTGAACGTCAGTTCACATTTGTAGGTGGATCATCAGTGTTAGAGCTAAAATTAGCATGTTTAAAGTGATTTTCATGCTTCCAGGGGCCCAAAACACAAGATTAATGGAATGGTTAAAAGTGCATGAAAATGGCCAATTTACTCACTCTGAGTTCTCAAAAAGGGTTTCTTCACCCCGGGAAGTGAAATAAATACCATTTGGAGGCATTTAATGTTCGAGCAAAAACGGCTGATTTTCGACAAAAGAGATAACACCCCCCCATTACGTCATGCTTCAGAAATGTGGAAAATGGTCCGTTTTCAAATGTTTTATTTTTGAACGTCAGTTCACATTTGTAGGTGGATCATCAGTGTTAGAGCTAAAATTAGCATGTTTAAAGTGATTTTCATGCTTCCAGGGGCTCGGGAAGTGAAATAAATACCATTTGGAGGCATTTAATGTTCGAGCAAAAACGGCTGATTTTCGACAAAAGAGATAACACCCCCCCATTACGTCATGCTTCAGAAATGTGGAAAATGGTCCGTTTTCAAATGTTTTATTTTTGAACGTCAGTTCACATTTGTAGGTGGATCATCAGTGTTAGAGCTAAAATTAGCATGTTTAAAGTGATTTTCATGCTTCCAGGGGCTCGGGAAGTTAATTAAATACCATTTGGAGGCATTTAATGTTCGAGCAAAAACGGCTGATTTTCGACAAAAGAGATAACACCCCCCCCATTACGTCATGCTTCAGAAATGTGGAAAATGGTCCGTTTTCAAATGTTTTATTTTTGAACGTCAGTTCACATTTGTAGGTGGATCATCAGTGTTAGAGCTAAAATTAGCATGTTTAAAGTGATTTTCATGCTTCCAGGGGCTCGGGAAGTTAATTAAATACCATTTGGAGGCATTTAATGTTCGAGCAAAAACGGCTGATTTTCGACAAAAGAGATAACACCCCCCCATTACGTCATGCTTCAGAAATGTGGAAAATGGTCCGTTTTCAAATGTTTTATTTTTGAACGTCAGTTCACATTTGTAGGTGGATCATCAGTGTTAGAGCTAAAATTAGCATGTTTAAAGTGATTTTCATGCTTCCAGGGGCTCGGGAAGTGAAATAAATACCATTTGGAGGCATTTAATGTTCGAGCAAAAACGGCAGATTTTCGACAAAAGAGATAACACCCCCCCATTACGTCATGCTTCAGAAATGTGGAAAATGGTCCGTTTTCAAATGTTTTATTTTTGAACGTCAGTTCACATTTGTAGGTGGATCATCAGTGTTAGAGCTAAAATTAGCATGTTTAAAGTGATTTTCATGCTTCCAGGGGCTCGGGAAGTTAATTAAATACCATTTGGAGGCATTTAATGTTCGAGCAAAAACGGCTGATTTTCGACAAAAGAGATAACACCCCCCCATTACGTCATGCTTCAGAAATGTGGAAAATGGTCCGTTTTCAAATGTTTTATTTTTGAACGTCAGTTCACATTTGTAGGTGGATCATCAGTGTTAGAGCTAAAATTAGCATGTTTAAAGTGATTTTCATGCTTCCAGGGGCCCAAAACACAAGATTAATGGTATGGTTAAAAGTGCATGAAAATGGCCAATTTACTCACTCTGAGTTCTCAAAAAGGGTTTCTTCACCCCGGGAAGTTAATACCATTTGGAGGCATTTAATGTTCGAGCAAAAACGGCTGATTTTCGACAAAAGAGATAACACCCCCCCATTAGGTCATGCTTCAGAAATGTGGAAAATGGTCCGTTTTCAAATGTTTTATTTTTGAACGTCAGTTCACATTTGTAGGTGGATCATCAGTGTTAGAGCTAAAATTAGCATGTTTAAAGTGATTTTCATGCTTCCAGGGGCTCGGGAAGTTAATTAAATACCATTTGGAGGCATTTAATGTTCGAGCAAAAACGGCTGATTTTCGACAAAAGAGATAACACCCCCCCATTACGTCATGCTTCAGAAATGTGGAAAATGGTCCGTTTTCAAATGTTTTATTTTTGAACGTCAGTTCACATTTGTAGGTGGATCATCAGTGTTAGAGCTAAAATTAGCATGTTTAAAGTGATTTTCATGCTTCCAGGGGCTCGGGAAGTTAATTAAATACCATTTGGAGGCATTTAATGTTCGAGCAAAAACGGCTGATTTTCGACAAAAGAGATAACACCCCCCCATTACGTCATGCTTCAGAAATGTGGAAAATGGTCCGTTTTCAAATGTTTTATTTTTGAACGTCAGTTCACATTTGTAGGTGGATCATCAGTGTTAGAGCTAAAATTAGCATGTTTAAAGTGATTTTCATGCTTCCAGGGGCTCGGGAAGTTAATTAAATACCATTTGGAGGCATTTAATGTTCGAGTAAAAACGGCTGATTTTCGACAAAAGAGATAACACCCCCCCATTACGTCATGCTTCAGAAATGTGGAAAATGGTCCGTTTTTAAATGTTTTATTTTTGAACGTCAGTTCACATTTGTAGGTGGATCATCAGTGTTAGAGCTAAAATTAGCATGTTTAAAGTGATTTTCATGCTTCCAGGGGCTCGGGAAGTGAAATAAATACCATTTGGAGGCATTTAATGTTCGAGCAAAAACGGCTGATTTTCGACAAAAGAGATAACACCCCCCCATTACGTCATGCTTCAGAAATGTGGAAAATGGTCCGTTTTCAAATGTTTTATTTTTGAACGTCAGTTCACATTTGTAGGTGGATCATCAGTGTTAGAGCTAAAATTAGCATGTTTAAAGTGATTTTCATGCTTCCAGGGGCTCGGGAAGTTAATTAAATACCATTTGGAGGCATTTAATGTTCGAGCAAAAACGGCTGATTTTCGACAAAAGAGATAACACCCCCCCATTACGTCATGCTTCAGAAATGTGGAAAATGGTCCGTTTTCAAATGTTTTATTTTTGAACGTCAGTTCACATTTGTAGGTGGATCATCAGTGTTAGAGCTAAAATTAGCATGTTTAAAGTGATTTTCATGCTTCCAGGGGCTCGGGAAGTGAAATAAATACCATTTGGAGGCATTTAATGTTCGAGCAAAAACGGCTGATTTTCGAAAAAAGAGATAACACCCCCCCATTACGTCATGCTTCAGAAATGTGGAAAATGGTCTGTTTTCAAATGTTTTATTTTTGAACGTCAGTTCACATTTGTAGGTGGATCATCAGTGTTAGAGCTAAAATTAGCATGTTTAAAGTGATTTTCATGCTTCCAGGGGCCCAAAACACAAGATTTATGGAATGGTTAAAAGTGCATGAAAATGGCCAATTTACTCACTCTGAGTTCTCAAAAAGGGTTTCTTCACCCCGGGAAGTTAATTAAATACCATTTGGAGGCATTTAATGTTCGAGCAAAAACGGCTGATTTTCGACAAAAGAGATAACACCCCCCCATTACGTCATGCTTCAGAAATGTGGAAAATGGTCCGTTTTCAAATGTTTTATTTTTGAACGTCAGTTCACATTTGTAGGTGGATCATCAGTGTTAGAGCTAAAATTAGCATGTTTAAAGTGATTTTCATGCTTCCAGGGGCTCGGGAAGTGAAATAAATACCATTTGGAGGCATTTAATGTTCGAGCAAAAACGGCTGATTTTCGACAAAGAGATAACACCCCCCCCATTACGTCATGCTTCAGAAATGTGGAAAATGGTCCGTTTTCAAATGTTTTATTTTTGAACGTCAGTTCACATTTGGAGGTGGATCATCAGTGTTAGAGCTAAAATTAGCATGTTTAAAGTGATTTTCATGCTTCCAGGGGCCCAAAACACAAGATTTATGGAATGGGTTAAAAGTGCATGAAAATGGCCAATTTACTCACTCTGAGTTCTCAAAAAGGGTTTCTTCACCCCGGGAAGTGAAATAAATACCATTTGGAGGCATTTAATGTTCGAGCAAAAACAGCTGATTTTCGACAAAAGAGATAACACCCCCCCATTACGTCATGCTTCAGAAATGTGGAAAATGGTCCGTTTTCAAATGTTTTATTTTTGAACGTCAGTTCACATTTGTAGGTGGATCATCAGTGTTAGAGCTAAAATTAGCATGTTTAAAGTGATTTTCATGCTTCCAGGGGCTCGGGAAGTTAATTAAATACCATTTGGAGGCATTTAATGTTCGAGCAAAAACGGCTGATTTTCGACAAAAGAGATAACACCCCCCCATTACGTCATGCTTTCAGAAATGTGGAAAATGGTCCGTTTTCAAATGTTTTATTTTTGAACGTCAGTTCACATTTGTAGGTGGATCATCAGTGTTAGAGCTAAAATTAGCATGTTTAAAGTGATTTTCATGCTTCCAGGGGCTCGGGAAGTGAAATAAATACCATTTGGAGGCATTTAATGTTCGAGCAAAAACGGCAGATTTTCGACAAAAGAGATAACACCCCCCCATTACGTCATGCTTCAGAAATGTGGAAAATGGTCCGTTTTCAAATGTTTTATTTTTGAACGTCAGTTCACATTTGTAGGTGGATCATCAGTGTTAGAGCTAAAATTAGCATGTTTAAAGTGATTTTCATGCTTCCAGGGGCTCGGGAAGTTAATTAAATACCATTTGGAGGCATTTAATGTTCGAGCAAAAACGGCTGATTTTCGACAAAAGAGATAACACCCCCCCATTACGTCATGCTTCAGAAATGTGGAAAATGGTCCGTTTTCAAATGTTTTATTTTTGAACGTCAGTTCACATTTGTAGGTGGATCATCAGTGTTAGAGCTAAAATTAGCATGTTTAAAGTGATTTTCATGCTTCCAGGGGCCCAAAACACAAGATTAATGGAATGGTTAAAAGTGCATGAAAATGGCCAATTTACTCACTCTGAGTTCTCAAAAAGGGTTTCTTCACCCCGGGAAGTTAATACCATTTGGAGGCATTTAATGTTCGAGCAAAAACGGCTGATTTTCGACAAAAGAGATAACACCCCCCCATTAGGTCATGCTTCAGAAATGTGGAAAATGGTCCGTTTTCAAATGTTTTATTTTTGAATGTCAGTTCACATTTGTAGGTGGATCATCAGTGTTAGAGCTAAAATTAGCATGTTTAAAGTGATTTTCATGCTTCCAGGGGCTCGGGAAGTTAATTAAATACCATTTGGAGGCATTTAATGTTCGAGCAAAAACGGCTGATTTTCGACAAAAGAGATAACACCCCCCCATTACGTCATGCTTCAGAAATGTGGAAAATGGTCCGTTTTCAAATGTTTTATTTTTGAACGTCAGTTCACATTTGTAGGTGGATCATCAGTGTTAGAGCTAAAATTAGCATGTTTAAAGTGTTCATGCTTCCAGGGGCTCGGGAAGTGAAATAAATACCATTTGGAGGCATTTAATGTTCGAGCAAAAACGGCTGATTTTCGACAAAAGAGATAACACCCCCCCATTACGTCATGCTTCAGAAATGTGGAAAATGGTCCGTTTTCAAATGTTTTATTTTTGAACGTCAGTTCACATTTGTAGGTGGATCATCAGTGTTAGAGCTAAAATTAGCATGTTTAAAGTGATTTTCATGCTTCCAGGGGCTCGGGAAGTTAATTAAATACCATTTGGAGGCATTTAATGTTCGAGCAAAAACGGCTGATTTTCGACAAAAGAGATAACACCCCCCCCATTACGTCATGCTTCAGAAATGTGGAAAATGGTCCGTTTTCAAATGTTTTATTTTTGAACGTCAGTTCACATTTGTAGGTGGATCATCAGTGTTAGAGCTAAAATTAGCATGTTTAAAGTGATTTTCATGCTTCCAGGGGCTCGGGAAGTTAATTAAATACCATTTGGAGGCATTTAATGTTCGAGCAAAAACGGCTGATTTTCGACAAAAGAGATAACACCCCCCCATTACGTCATGCTTCAGAAATGTGGAAAATGGTCCGTTTTCAAATGTTTTATTTTTGAACGTCAGTTCACATTTGTAGGTGGATCATCAGTGTTAGAGCTAAAATTAGCATGTTTAAAGTGATTTTCATGCTTCCAGGGGCTCGGGAAGTGAAATAAATACCATTTGGAGGCATTTAATGTTCGAGCAAAAACGGCAGATTTTCGACAAAAGAGATAACACCCCCCCATTACGTCATGCTTCAGAAATGTGGAAAATGGTCCGTTTTCAAATGTTTTATTTTTGAACGTCAGTTCACATTTGTAGGTGGATCATCAGTGTTAGAGCTAAAATTAGCATGTTTAAAGTGATTTTCATGCTTCCAGGGGCCCAAAACACAAGATTTATGGAATGGTTAAAAGTGCATGAAAATGGCCAATTTACTCACTCTGAGTTCTCAAAAAGGGTTTCTTCACCCCGGGAAGTTAATTAAATACCATTTGGAGGCATTTAATGTTCGAGCAAAAACGGCTGATTTTCGACAAAAGAGATAACACCCCCCCATTACGTCATGCTTCAGAAATGTGGAAAATGGTCCGTTTTCAAATGTTTTATTTTTGAACGTCAGTTCACATTTGTAGGTGGATCATCAGTGTTAGAGCTAAAATTAGCATGTTTAAAGTGATTTTCATGCTTCCAGGGGCTCGGGAAGTGAAATAAATACCATTTGGAGGCATTTAATGTTCGAGCAAAAACGGCTGATTTTCGACAAAGAGATAACACCCCCCCCATTACGTCATGCTTCAGAAATGTGGAAAATGGTCCGTTTTCAAATGTTTTATTTTTGAATGTCAGTTCACATTTGGAGGTGGATCATCAGTGTTAGAGCTAAAATTAGCATGTTTAAAGTGATTTTCATGCTTCCAGGGGCCCAAAACACAAGATTTATGGAATGGGTAAAAGTGCATGAAAATGGCCAATTTACTCACTCTGAGTTCTCAAAAAGGGTTTCTTCACCCCGGGAAGTGAAATAAATACCATTTGGAGGCATTTAATGTTCGAGCAAAAACAGCTGATTTTCGACAAAAGAGATAACACCCCCCCATTACGTCATGCTTCAGAAATGTGGAAAATGGTCCGTTTTCAAATGTTTTATTTTTGAACGTCAGTTCACATTTGTAGGTGGATCATCAGTGTTAGAGCTAAAATTAGCATGTTTAAAGTGATTTTCATGCTTCCAGGGGCTCGGGAAGTTAATTAAATACCATTTGGAGGCATTTAATGTTCGAGCAAAAACGGCTGATTTTCGACAAAAGAGATAACACCCCCCCATTACGTCATGCTTCAGAAATGTGGAAAATGGTCCGTTTTCAAATGTTTTATTTTTGAACGTCAGTTCACATTTGTAGGTGGATCATCAGTGTTAGAGCTAAAATTAGCATGTTTAAAGTGATTTTCATGCTTCCAGGGGCTCGGGAAGTGAAATAAATACCATTTGGAGGCATTTAATGTTCGAGCAAAAACGGCAGATTTTCGACAAAAGAGATAACACCCCCCCATTACGTTATGCTTCAGAAATGTGGAAAATGGTCCGTTTTCAAATGTTTTATTTTTGAACGTCAGTTCACATTTGTAGGTGGATCATCAGTGTTAGAGCTAAAATTAGCATGTTTAAAGTGATTTTCATGCTTCCAGGGGCTCGGGAAGTTAATTAAATACCATTTGGAGGCATTTAATATTCGAGCAAAAACGGCTGATTTTCGACAAAAGAGATAACACCCCCCCATTACGTCATGCTTCAGAAATGTGGAAAATGGTCCGTTTTCAAATGTTTTATTTTTGAACGTCAGTTCACATTTGTAGGTGGATCATCAGTGTTAGAGCTAAAATTAGCATGTTTAAAGTGATTTTCATGCTTCCAGGGGCCCAAAACACAAGATTAATGGAATGGTTAAAAGTGCATGAAAATGGCCAATTTACTCACTCTGAGTTCTCAAAAAGGGTTTCTTCACCCCGGGAAGTTAATACCATTTGGAGGCATTTAATGTTCGAGCAAAAACGGCTGATTTTTGACAAAAGAGATAACACCCCCCCATTAGGTCATGCTTCAGAAATGTGGAAAATGGTCCGTTTTCAAATGTTTTATTTTTGAATGTCAGTTCACATTTGTAGGTGGATCATCAGTGTTAGAGCTAAAATTAGCATGTTTAAAGTGATTTTCATGCTTCCAGGGGCTCGGGAAGTTAATTAAATACCATTTGGAGGCATTTAATGTTCGAGCAAAAACGGCTGATTTTCGACAAAAGAGATAACACCCCCCTCATTACGTCATGCTTCAGAAATGTGGAAAATGGTCCGTTTTCAAATGTTTTATTTTTGAACGTCAGTTCACATTTGTAGGTGGATCATCAGTGTTAGAGCTAAAATTAGCATGTTTAAAGTGATTTTCATGCTTCCAGGGGCTCGGGAAGTTAATTAAATACCATTTGGAGGCATTTAATGTTCGAGCAAAAACGGCTGATTTTCGACAAAAGAGATAACACCCCCCCATTACGTCATGCTTCAGAAATGTGGAAAATGGTCCGTTTTCAAATGTTTTATTTTTGAACGTCAGTTCACATTTGTAGGTGGATCATCAGTGTTAGAGCTAAAATTAGCATGTTTAAAGTGATTTTCATGCTTCCAGGGGCTCGGGAAGTTAATTAAATACCATTTGGAGGCATTTAATGTTCGAGTAAAAATGGCTGATTTTCGACAAAAGAGATAACACCCCCCCATTACGTCATGCTTCAGAAATGTGGAAAATGGTCCGTTTTTAAATGTTTTATTTTTGAACGTCAGTTCACATTTGTAGGTGGATCATCAGTGTTAGAGCTAAAATTAGCATGTTTAAAGTGATTTTCATGCTTCCAGGGGCCCAAAACACAAGATTAATGGAATGGTTAAAAGTGCATGAAAATGGCCAATTTACTCACTCTGAGTTCTCAAAAAGGGTTTCTTCACCCCGGGAAGTGAAATAAATACCATTTGGAGGCATTTAATGTTCGAGCAAAAACGGCTGATTTTCGACAAAAGAGATAACACCCCCCCATTACGTCATGCTTCAGAAATGTGGAAAATGGTCCGTTTTCAAATGTTTTATTTTTGAACGTCAGTTCACATTTGTAGGTGGATCATCAGTGTTAGAGCTAAAATTAGCATGTTTAAAGTGATTTTCATGCTTCCAGGGGCTCGGGAAGTGAAATAAATACCATTTGGAGGCATTTAATGTTCGAGCAAAAACGGCTGATTTTCGACAAAAGAGATAACACCCCCCCATTACGTCATGCTTCAGAAATGTGGAAAATGGTCCGTTTTCAAATGTTTTATTTTTGAACGTCAGTTCACATTTGTAGGTGGATCATCAGTGTTAGAGCTAAAATTAGCATGTTTAAAGTGATTTTCATGCTTCCAGGGGCTCGGGAAGTTAATTAAATACCATTTGGAGGCATTTAATGTTCGAGCAAAAACGGCTGATTTTCGACAAAAGAGATAACACCCCCCCCCATTACGTCATGCTTCAGAAATGTGGAAAATGGTCCGTTTTCAAATGTTTTATTTTTGAACGTCAGTTCACATTTGTAGGTGGATCATCAGTGTTCGAGCTAAAATTAGCATGTTTAAAGTGATTTTCATGCTTCCAGGGGCTCGGGAAGTTAATTAAATACCATTTGGAGGCATTTAATGTTCGAGCAAAAACGGCTGATTTTCGACAAAAGAGATAACACCCCCCCATTACGTCATGCTTCAGAAATGTGGAAAATGGTCCGTTTTCAAATGTTTTATTTTTGAACGTCAGTTCACATTTGTAGGTGGATCATCAGTGTTAGAGCTAAAATTAGCATGTTTAAAGTGATTTTCATGCTTCCAGGGGCTCGGGAAGTGAAATAAATACCATTTGGAGGCATTTAATGTTCGAGCAAAAACGGCAGATTTTCGACAAAAGAGATAACACCCCCCCATTACGTCATGCTTCAGAAATGTGGAAAATGGTCCGTTTTCAAATGTTTTATTTTTGAACGTCAGTTCACATTTGTAGGTGGATCATCAGTGTTAGAGCTAAAATTAGCATGTTTAAAGTGATTTTCATGCTTCCAGGGGCTCGGGAAGTTAATTAAATACCATTTGGAGGCATTTAATGTTCGAGCAAAAACGGCTGATTTTCGACAAAAGAGATAACACCCCCCCATTAGGTCATGCTTCAGAAATGTGGAAAATGGTCCGTTTTCAAATGTTTTATTTTTGAATGTCAGTTCACATTTGTAGGTGGATCATCAGTGTTAGAGCTAAAATTAGCATGTTTAAAGTGATTTTCATGCTTCCAGGGGCTCGGGAAGTTAATTAAATACCATTTGGAGGCATTTAATGTTCGAGCAAAAACGGCTGATTTTCGACAAAAGAGATAACACCCCCCTCATTACGTCATGCTTCAGAAATGTGGAAAATGGTCCGTTTTCAAATGTTTTATTTTTGAACGTCAGTTCACATTTGTAGGTGGATCATCAGTGTTAGAGCTAAAATTAGCATGTTTAAAGTGATTTTCATGCTTCCAGGGGCTCGGGAAGTTAATTAAATACCATTTGGAGGCATTTAATGTTCGAGCAAAAACGGCTGATTTTCGACAAAAGAGATAACACCCCCCCATTACGTCATGCTTCAGAAATGTGGAAAATGGTCCGTTTTCAAATGTTTTATTTTTGAACGTCAGTTCACATTTGTAGGTGGATCATCAGTGTTAGAGCTAAAATTAGCATGTTTAAAGTGATTTTCATGCTTCCAGGGGCTCGGGAAGTGAAATAAATACCATTTGGAGGCATTTAATGTTCGAGCAAAAACGGCAGATTTTCGACAAAAGAGATAACACCCCCCCATTACGTTATGCTTCAGAAATGTGGAAAATGGTCCGTTTTCAAATGTTTTATTTTTGAACGTCAGTTCACATTTGTAGGTGGATCATCAGTGTTAGAGCTAAAATTAGCATGTTTAAAGTGATTTTCATGCTTCCAGGGGCTCGGGAAGTTAATTAAATACCATTTGGAGGCATTTAATATTCGAGCAAAAACGGCTGATTTTCGACAAAAGAGATAACACCCCCCCATTACGTCATGCTTCAGAAATGTGGAAAATGGTCCGTTTTCAAATGTTTTATTTTTGAACGTCAGTTCACATTTGTAGGTGGATCATCAGTGTTAGAGCTAAAATTAGCATGTTTAAAGTGATTTTCATGCTTCCAGGGGCCCAAAACACAAGATTAATGGAATGGTTAAAAGTGCATGAAAATGGCCAATTTACTCACTCTGAGTTCTCAAAAAGGGTTTCTTCACCCCGGGAAGTTAATACCATTTGGAGGCATTTAATGTTCGAGCAAAAACGGCTGATTTTCGACAAAAGAGATAACACCCCCCCATTAGGTCATGCTTCAGAAATGTGGAAAATGGTCCGTTTTCAAATGTTTTATTTTTGAATGTCAGTTCACATTTGTAGGTGGATCATCAGTGTTAGAGCTAAAATTAGCATGTTTAAAGTGATTTTCATGCTTCCAGGGGCTCGGGAAGTTAATTAAATACCATTTGGAGGCATTTAATGTTCGAGCAAAAACGGCTGATTTTCGACAAAAGAGATAACACCCCCCTCATTACGTCATGCTTCAGAAATGTGGAAAATGGTCCGTTTTCAAATGTTTTATTTTTGAACGTCAGTTCACATTTGTAGGTGGATCATCAGTGTTAGAGCTAAAATTAGCATGTTTAAAGTGATTTTCATGCTTCCAGGGGCTCGGGAAGTTAATTAAATACCATTTGGAGGCATTTAATGTTCGAGCAAAAACGGCTGATTTTCGACAAAAGAGATAACACCCCCCCATTACGTCATGCTTCAGAAATGTGGAAAATGGTCCGTTTTCAAATGTTTTATTTTTTAACGTCAGTTCACATTTGTAGGTGGATCATCAGTGTTAGAGCTAAAATTAGCATGTTTAAAGTGATTTTCATGCTTCCAGGGGCTCGGGAAGTTAATTAAATACCATTTGGAGGCATTTAATGTTCGAGTAAAAATGGCTGATTTTCGACAAAAGAGATAACACCCCCCCATTACGTCATGCTTCAGAAATGTGGAAAATGGTCCGTTTTTAAATGTTTTATTTTTGAACGTCAGTTCACATTTGTAGGTGGATCATCAGTGTTAGAGCTAAAATTAGCATGTTTAAAGTGATTTTCATGCTTCCAGGGGCCCAAAACACAAGATTAATGGAATGGTTAAAAGTGCATGAAAATGGCCAATTTACTCACTCTGAGTTCTCAAAAAGGGTTTCTTCACCCCGGGAAGTGAAATAAATACCATTTGGAGGCATTTAATGTTCGAGCAAAAACGGCTGATTTTCGACAAAAGAGATAACACCCCCCCATTACGTCATGCTTCAGAAATGTGGAAAATGGTCCGTTTTCAAATGTTTTATTTTTGAACGTCAGTTCACATTTGTAGGTGGATCATCAGTGTTAGAGCTAAAATTAGCATGTTTAAAGTGATTTTCATGCTTCCAGGGGCTCGGGAAGTGAAATAAATACCATTTGGAGGCATTTAATGTTCGAGCAAAAACGGCTGATTTTCGACAAAAGAGATAACACCCCCCCATTACGTCATGCTTCAGAAATGTGGAAAATGGTCCGTTTTCAAATGTTTTATTTTTGAACGTCAGTTCACATTTGTAGGTGGATCATCAGTGTTAGAGCTAAAATTAGCATGTTTAAAGTGATTTTCATGCTTCCAGGGGCTCGGGAAGTTAATTAAATACCATTTGGAGGCATTTAATGTTCGAGCAAAAACGGCTGATTTTCGACAAAAGAGATAACACCCCCCCCCCCCCATTACGTCATGCTTCAGAAATGTGGAAAATGGTCCGTTTTCAAATGTTTTATTTTTGAACGTCAGTTCACATTTGTAGGTGGATCATCAGTGTTCGAGCTAAAATTAGCATGTTTAAAGTGATTTTCATGCTTCCAGGGGCTCGGGAAGTTAATTAAATACCATTTGGAGGCATTTAATGTTCGAGCAAAAACGGCTGATTTTCGACAAAAGAGATAACACCCCCCCATTACGTCATGCTTCAGAAATGTGGAAAATGGTCCGTTTTCAAATGTTTTATTTTTGAACGTCAGTTCACATTTGTAGGTGGATCATCAGTGTTAGAGCTAAAATTAGCATGTTTAAAGTGATTTTCATGCTTCCAGGGGCTCGGGAAGTTAATTAAATACCATTTGGAGGCATTTAATGTTCGAGCAAAAACGGCTGATTTTCGACAAAAGAGATAACACCCCCCCATTAGGTCATGCTTCAGAAATGTGGAAAATGGTCCGTTTTCAAATGTTTTATTTTTGAATGTCAGTTCACATTTGTAGGTGGATCATCAGTGTTAGAGCTAAAATTAGCATGTTTAAAGTGATTTTCATGCTTCCAGGGCTCGGGAAGTTAATTAAATACCATTTGGAGGCATTTAATGTTCGAGCAAAAACGGCTGATTTTCGACAAAAGAGATAACACCCCCCTCATTACGTCATGCTTCAGAAATGTGGAAAATGGTCCGTTTTCAAATGTTTTATTTTTGAACGTCAGTTCACATTTGTAGGTGGATCATCAGTGTTAGAGCTAAAATTAGCATGTTTAAAGTGATTTTCATGCTTCCAGGGGCTCGGGAAGTTAATTAAATACCATTTGGAGGCATTTAATGTTCGAGCAAAAACGGCTGATTTTCGACAAAAGAGATAACACCCCCCCATTACGTCATGCTTCAGAAATGTGGAAAATGGTCCGTTTTCAAATGTTTTATTTTTGAACGTCAGTTCACATTTGTAGGTGGATCATCAGTGTTAGAGCTAAAATTAGCATGTTTAAAGTGATTTTCATGCTTCCAGGGGCTCGGGAAGTTAATTAAATACCATTTGGAGGCATTTAATGTTCGAGTAAAAACGGCTGATTTTCGACAAAAGAGATAACACCCCCCCATTACGTCATGCTTCAGAAATGTGGAAAATGGTCCGTTTTTAAATGTTTTATTTTTGAACGTCAGTTCACATTTGTAGGTGGATCATCAGTGTTAGAGCTAAAATTAGCATGTTTAAAGTGATTTTCATGCTTCCAGGGGCCCAAAACACAAGATTAATGGAATGGTTAAAAGTGCATGAAAATGGCCAATTTACTCACTCTGAGTTCTCAAAAAGGGTTTCTTCACCCCGGGAAGTGAAATAAATACCATTTGGAGGCATTTAATGTTCGAGCAAAAACGGCTGATTTTCGACAAAAGAGATAACACCCCCCCATTACGTCATGCTTCAGAAATGTGGAAAATGGTCCGTTTTCAAATGTTTTATTTTTGAACGTCAGTTCACATTTGTAGGTGGATCATCAGTGTTAGAGCTAAAATTAGCATGTTTAAAGTGATTTTCATGCTTCCAGGGGCTCGGGAAGTGAAATAAATACCATTTGGAGGCATTTAATGTTCGAGCAAAAACGGCTGATTTTCGACAAAAGAGATAACACCCCCCCATTACGTCATGCTTCAGAAATGTGGAAAATGGTCCGTTTTCAAATGTTTTATTTTTGAACGTCAGTTCACATTTGTAGGTGGATCATCAGTGTTAGAGCTAAAATTAGCATGTTTAAAGTGATTTTCATGCTTCCAGGGGCTCGGGAAGTTAATTAAATACCATTTGGAGGCATTTAATGTTCGAGCAAAAACGGCTGATTTTCGACAAAAGAGATAACACCCCCCCCATTACGTCATGCTTCAGAAATGTGGAAAATGGTCCGTTTTCAAATGTTTTATTTTTGAACGTCAGTTCACATTTGTAGGTGGATCATCAGTGTTCGAGCTAAAATTAGCATGTTTAAAGTGATTTTCATGCTTCCAGGGGCTCGGGAAGTTAATTAAATACCATTTGGAGGCATTTAATGTTCGAGCAAAAACGGCTGATTTTCGACAAAAGAGATAACACCCCCCCATTACGTCATGCTTCAGAAATGTGGAAAATGGTCCGTTTTCAAATGTTTTATTTTTGAACGTCAGTTCACATTTGTAGGTGGATCATCAGTGTTAGAGCTAAAATTAGCATGTTTAAAGTGATTTTCATGCTTCCAGGGGCTCGGGAAGTGAAATAAATACCATTTGGAGGCATTTAATGTTCGAGCAAAAACGGCAGATTTTCGACAAAAGAGATAACACCCCCCCATTACGTCATGCTTCAGAAATGTGGAAAATGGTCCGTTTTCAAATGTTTTATTTTTGAACGTCAGTTCACATTTGTAGGTGGATCATCAGTGTTAGAGCTAAAATTAGCATGTTTAAAGTGATTTTCATGCTTCCAGGGGCTCGGGAAGTTAATTAAATACCATTTGGAGGCATTTAATGTTCGAGCAAAAACGGCTGATTTTCGACAAAAGAGATAACACCCCCCCATTACGTCATGCTTCAGAAATGTGGAAAATGGTCCGTTTTCAAATGTTTTATTTTTGAACGTCAGTTCACATTTGTAGGTGGATCATCAGTGTTAGAGCTAAAATTAGCATGTTTAAAGTGATTTTCATGCTTCCAGGGGCCCAAAACACAAGATTAATGGAATGGTTAAAAGTGCATGAAAATGGCCAATTTACTCACTCTGAGTTCTCAAAAAGGGTTTCTTCACCCCGGGAAGTTAATACCATTTGGAGGCATTTAATGTTCGAGCAAAAACGGCTGATTTTCGACAAAAGAGATAACACCCCCCCATTAGGTCATGCTTCAGAAATGTGGAAAATGGTCCGTTTTCAAATGTTTTATTTTTGAACGTCAGTTCACATTTGTAGGTGGATCATCAGTGTTAGAGCTAAAATTAGCATGTTTAAAGTGATTTTCATGCTTCCAGGGGCTCGGGAACTTAATTAAATACCATTTGGAGGCATTTAATGTTCGAGCAAAAACGGCTGATTTTCGACAAAAGAGATAACACCCCCCTCATTACGTCATGCTTCAGAAATGTGGAAAATGGTCCGTTTTCAAATGTTTTATTTTTGAACGTCAGTTCACATTTGTAGGTGGATCATCAGTGTTAGAGCTAAAATTAGCATGTTTAAAGTGATTTTCATGCTTCCAGGGGCTCGGGAAGTTAATTAAATACCATTTGGAGGCATTTAATGTTCGAGCAAAAACGGCTGATTTTCGACAAAAGAGATAACACCCCCCCATTACGTCATGCTTCAGAAATGTGGAAAATGGTCCGTTTTCAAATGTTTTATTTTTGAACGTCAGTTCACATTTGTAGGTGGATCATCAGTGTTAGAGCTAAAATTAGCATGTTTAAAGTGATTTTCATGCTTCCAGGGGCTCGGGAAGTTAATTAAATACCATTTGGAGGCATTTAATGTTCGAGTAAAAACGGCTGATTTTCGACAAAAGAGATAACACCCCCCCATTACGTCATGCTTCAGAAATGTGGAAAATGGTCCGTTTTTAAATGTTTTATTTTTGAACGTCAGTTCACATTTGTAGGTGGATCATCAGTGTTAGAGCTAAAATTAGCATGTTTAAAGTGATTTTCATGCTTCCAGGGGCCCAAAACACAAGATTAATGGAATGGTTAAAAGTGCATGAAAATGGCCAATTTACTCACTCTGAGTTCTCAAAAAGGGTGTCTTCACCCCGGGAAGTGAAATAAATACCATTTGGAGGCATTTAATGTTCGAGCAAAAACGGCTGATTTTCGACAAAAGAGATAACACCCCCCCATTACGTCATGCTTCAGAAATGTGGAAAATGGTCCGTTTTCAAATGTTTTATTTTTGAACGTCAGTTCACATTTGTAGGTGGATCATCAGTGTTAGAGCTAAAATTAGCATGTTTAAAGTGATTTTCATGCTTCCAGGGGCTCGGGAAGTTAATTAAATACTATTTGGAGGCATTTAATGTTCGAGCAAAAACGGCTGATTTTCGACAAAAGAGATAACACCCCCCCCATTACGTCATGCTTCAGAAATGTGGAAAATGGTCCGTTTTCAAATGTTTTATTTTTGAACGTCAGTTCACATTTGTAGGTGGATCATCAGTGTTAGAGCTAAAATTAGCATGTTTAAAGTGATTTTCATGCTTCCAGGGGCTCGGGAAGTTAATTAAATACCATTTGGAGGCATTTAATGTTCGAGCAAAAACGGCTGATTTTCGACAAAAGAGATAACACCCCCCAATTACGTCATGCTTCAGAAATGTGGAAAATGGTCCGTTTTCAAATGTTTTATTTTTGAACGTCAGTTCACATTTGTAGGTGGATCATCAGTGTTAGAGCTAAAATTAGCATGTTTAAAGTGATTTTCATGCTTCCAGGGGCTCGGGAAGTGAAATAAATACCATTTGGAGGCATTTAATGTTCGAGCAAAAACTGCAGATTTTCGACAAAAGAGATAACACCCCCCCATTACGTCATGCTTCAGAAATGTGGAAAATGGTCCGTTTTCAAATGTTTTATTTTTGAACGTCAGTTCACATTTGTAGGTGGATCATCAGTGTTAGAGCTAAAATTAGCATGTTTAAAGTGATTTTCATGCTTCCAGGGGCTCGGGAAGTTAATTAAATACCATTTGGAGGCATTTAAATGTTCGAGCAAAACGGCTGATTTTCGACAAAAGAGATAACACCCCCCCATTACGTCATGCTTCAGAAATGTGGAAAATGGTCCGTTTTCAAATGTTTTATTTTTGAACGTCAGTTCACATTTGTAGGTGGATCATCAGTGTTAGAGCTAAAATTAGCATGTTTAAAGTGATTTTCATGCTTCCAGGGGCCCAAAACACAAGATTAATGGAATGGTTAAAAGTGCATGAAAATGGCCAATTTACTCACTCTGAGTTCTCAAAAAGGGTTTCTTCACCCCGGGAAGTTAATACCATTTGGAGGCATTTAATGTTCGAGCAAAAACGGCTGATTTTCGACAAAAGAGATAACACCCCCCCATTAGGTCATGCTTCAGAAATGTGGAAAATGGTCCGTTTTCAAATGTTTTATTTTTGAACGTCAGTTCACATTTGTAGGTGGATCATGAGTGTTAGAGCTAAAATTAGCATGTTTAAAGTGATTTTCATGCTTCCAGGGGCTCGGGAACTTAATTAAATACCATTTGGAGGCATTTAATGTTCGAGCAAAAACGGCTGATTTTCGACAAAAGAGATAATACCCCCCTCATTACGTCATGCTTCAGAAATGTGGAAAATGGTCCGTTTTCAAATGTTTTATTTTTGAACGTCAGTTCACATTTGTAGGTGGATCATCAGTGTTAGAGCTAAAATTAGCATGTTTAAAGTGATTTTCATGCTTCCAGGGGCTCGGGAAGTTAATTAAATACCATTTGGAGGCATTTAATGTTCGAGCAAAAACGGCTGATTTTCGACAAAAGAGATAACACCCCCCCATTACGTCATGCTTCAGAAATGTGGAAAATGGTCCGTTTTCAAATGTTTTATTTTTGAACGTCAGTTCACATTTGTAGGTGGATCATCAGTGTTAGAGCTAAAATTAGCATGTTTAAAGTGATTTTCATGCTTCCAGGGGCTCGGGAAGTTAATTAAATACCATTTGGAGGCATTTAATGTTCGAGTAAAAACGGCTGATTTTCGACAAAAGAGATAACACCCCCCCATTACGTCATGCTTCAGAAATGTGGAAAATGGTCCGTTTTTAAATGTTTTATTTTTGAACGTCAGTTCACATTTGTAGGTGGATCATCAGTGTTAGAGCTAAAATTAGCATGTTTAAAGTGATTTTCATGCTTCCAGGGGCCCAAAACACAAGATTAATGGAATGGTTAAAAGTGCATGAAAATGGCCAATTTACTCACTCTGAGTTCTCAAAAAGGGTGTCTTCACCCCGGGAAGTGAAATAAATACCATTTGGAGGCATTTAATGTTCGAGCAAAAACGGCTGATTTTCGACAAAAGAGATAACACCCCCCCATTACGTCATGCTTCAGAAATGTGGAAAATGGTCCGTTTTCAAATGTTTTATTTTTGAACTTCAGTTCACATTTGTAGGTGGATCATCAGTGTTAGAGCTAAAATTAGCATGTTTAAAGTGATTTTCATGCTTCCAGGGGCTCGGGAAGTTAATTAAATACCATTTGGAGGCATTTAATGTTCGAGCAAAAACGGCTGATTTTCGACAAAAGAGATAACACCCCCCCCCATTACGTCATGCTTCAGAAATGTGGAAAATGGTCCGTTTTCAAATGTTTTATTTTTGAACGTCAGTTCACATTTGTAGGTGGATCATCAGTGTTAGAGCTAAAATTAGCATGTTTAAAGTGATTTTCATGCTTCCAGGGGCTCGGGAAGTTAATTAAATACCATTTGGAGGCATTTAATGTTCGAGCAAAAACGGCTGATTTTCGACAAAAGAGATAACACCCCCCAATTACGTCATATTTCAGAAATGTGGAAAATGGTCCGTTTTCAAATGTTTTATTTTTGAACGTCAGTTCACATTTGTAGGTGGATCATCAGTGTTAGAGCTAAAATTAGCATGTTTAAAGTGATTTTCATGCTTCCAGGGGCCCAAAACACAAGATTTATGGAATGGTTAAAAGTGCATGAAAATGGCCAATTTACTCACTCTGAGTTTTCAAAAAGGGTTTCTTCACCCCGGGAAGTTAATTAAATACCATTTGGAGGCATTTAATGTTCGAGCAAAAACGGCTGATTTTCGACAAAAGAGATAACACCCCCCCCATTACGTCATGCTTCAGAAATGTGGAAAATGGTCCGTTTTCAAATGTTTTATTTTTGAACGTCAGTTCACATTTGTAGGTGGATCATCAGTGTTAGAGCTAAAATTAGCATGTTTAAAGTGATTTTCATGCTTCCAGGGGCCCAAAACACAAGATTTATGGAATGGTTAAAAGTGCATGAAAATGGCCAATTTACTCACTCTGAGTTCTCAAAAAGGGTTTCTTCACCCCGGGAAGTTAATTAAATACCATTTGGAGGCATTTAATGTTCGAGCAAAAACGGCTGATTTTCGACAAAAGAGATAACACCCCCCCATTACGTCATGCTTCAGAAATGTGGAAAATGGTCCGTTTTCAAATGTTTTATTTTTGAATGTCAGTTCACATTTGTAGGTGGATCATCAGTGTTAGAGCTAAAATTAGCATGTTTAAAGTGATTTTCATGCTTCCAGCGGCCCAAAACACAAGATTTATGGAATGGTTAAAAGTGCATGAAAATGGCCAATTTACTCACTCTGAGTTCTCAAAAAGGGTTTCTTCACCCCGGGAAGTGAAATAAATACCATTTGGAGGCATTTAATGTTCGAGCAAAAACGGCTGATTTTCGACAAAAGAGATAACACCCCCCCATTACGTCATGCTTCAGAAATGTGGAAAATGGTCCGTTTTCAAATGTTTTATTTTTGAACGTCAGTTCACATTTGTAGGTGGATCATCAGTGTTAGAGCTAAAATTAGCATGTTTAAAGTGATTTTCATGCTTCCAGGGGCTCGGGAAGTTAATTAAATACCATTTGGAGGCATTTAATGTTCGAGCAAAAACGGCTGATTTTCGACAAAAGAGATAACACCCCCCCATTACGTCATGCTTCAGAAATGTGGAAAATGGTCCGTTTTCAAATGTTTTATTTTTGAACGTCAGTTCACATTTGTAGGTGGATCATCAGTGTTAGAGCTAAAATTAGCATGTTTAAAGTGATTTTCATGCTTCCAGGGGCTCGGGAAGTTAATTAAATACCATTTGGAGGCATTTAATGTTCGAGCAAAAACGGCTGATTTTCGACAAAAGAGATAACACCCCCCCCATTACGTCATGCTTCAGAAATGTGGAAAATGGTCCATTTTCAAATGTTTTATTTTTGAACGTCAGTTCACATTTGTAGGTGGATCATTAGTGTTAGAGCTAAAATTAGCATGTTTAAAGTGATTTTCATGCTTCCAGGGGCTCGGGAAGTTAATTAAATACCATTTGGAGGCATTTAATGTTCGAGCAAAAACGGCTGATTTTCGACAAAAGAGATAACACCCCCCCATTACGTCATGCTTCAGAAATGTGGAAAATGGTCCGTTTTCAAATGTTTTATTTTTGAACGTCAGTTCACATTTGTAGGTGGATCATCAGTGTTAGAGCTAAAATTAGCATGTTTAAAGTGATTTTCATGCTTCCAGGGGCTCGGGAAGTTAATTAAATACCATTTGGAGGCATTTAATGTTCGAGTAAAAACGGCTGATTTTCGACAAAAGAGATAACACCCCCCCATTACGTCATGCTTCAGAAATGTGGAAAATGGTCCGTTTTCAAATGTTTTATTTTTGAACGTCAGTTCACATTTGTAGGTGGATCATCAGTGTTAGAGCTAAAATTAGCATGTTTAAAGTGATTTTCATGCTTCCAGGGGCCCAAAACACAAGATTTATGGAATGGTTAAAAGTGCATGAAAATGGCCAATTTACTCACTCTGAGTTCTCAAAAAGGGTTTCTTCACCCCGGGAAGTGAAATAAATACCATTTGGAGGCATTTAATGTTCGAGCAAAAACGGCTGATTTTCGACAAAAGAGATAACACCCCCCCCATTACGTCATGCTTCAGAAATGTGGAAAATGGTCCGTTTTCAAATGTTTTATTTTTGAACGTCAGTTCACATTTGTAGGTGGATCATCAGTGTTAGAGCTAAAATTAGCATGTTTAAAGTGATTTTCATGCTTCCAGGGGCTCGGGAAGTTAATTAAATACCATTTGGAGGTATTTAATGTTCGAGCAAAAACGGCTGATTTTCGACAAAAGAGATAACACCCCCCCCATTACGTCATGCTTCAGAAATGTGGAAAATGGTCCGTTTTCAAATGTTTTATTTTTGAACGTCAGTTCACATTTGTAGGTGGATCATCAGTGTTAGAGCTAAAATTAGCATGTTTAAAGTGATTTTCATGCTTCCAGGGGCTCGGGAAGTTAATTAAATACCATTTGGAGGCATTTAATGTTCGAGCAAAAACGGCTGATTTTCGACAAAAGAGATAACACCCCCCAATTACGTCATGCTTCAGAAATGTGGAAAATGGTCCGTTTTCAAATGTTTTATTTTTGAACGTCAGTTCACATTTGTAGGTGGATCATCAGTGTTAGAGCTAAAATTAGCATGTTTAAAGTGATTTTCATGCTTCCAGGGGCCCAAAACACAAGATTTATGGAATGGTTAAAAGTGCATGAAAATGGCCAATTTACTCACTCTGAGTTCTCAAAAAGGGTTTCTTCACCCCGGGAAGTTAATTAAATACCATTTGGAGGCATTTAATGCTCGAGCAAAAACGGCTGATTTTCGACAAAAGAGATAACACCCCCCCATTACGTCATGCTTCAGAAATGTGGAAAATGGTCCGTTTTCAAATGTTTTATTTTTGAACGTCAGTTCACATTTGTAGGTGGATCATCAGTGTTAGAGCTAAAATTAGCATGTTTAAAGTGATTTTCATGCTTCCAGGGGCCCAAAACACAAGATTTATGGAATGGTTAAAAGTGCATGAAAATGGCCAATTTACTCACTCTGAGTTCTCAAAAAGGGTTTCTTCACCCCGGGAAGTTAATTAAATACCATTTGGAGGCATTTAATGTTCGAGCAAAAACGGCTGATTTTCGACAAAAGAGATAACACCCCCCCATTACGTCATGCTTCAGAAATGTGGAAAATGGTCCGTTTTCAAATGTTTTATTTTTGAACGTCAGTTCACATTTGTAGGTGGATCATCAGTGTTAGAGCTAAAATTAGCATGTTTAAAGTGATTTTCATGCTTCCAGGGGCCCAAAACACAAGATTTATGGAATGGTTAAAAGTGCATGAAAATGGCCAATTTACTCACTCTGAGTTCTCAAAAAGGGTTTCTTCATCCCGGGAAGTGAAATAAATACCATTTAGAGGCATTTAATGTTCGAGCAAAAACGTCTGATTTTCGACAAAAGAGATAACACCCCCCCATTACGTCATGCTTCAGAAATGTGGAAAATGGTCCGTTTTCAAATGTTTTATTTTTGAACGTCAGTTCACATTTGTAGGTGGATCATCAGTGTTAGAGCTAAAATTAGCATGTTTAAAGTGATTTTCATGCTTCCAGGGGCTCGGGAAGTTAATTAAATACCATTTGGAGGCATTTAATGTTCGAGCAAAAACGGCTGATTTTCGACAAAAGAGATAACACCCCCCCATTACGTCATGCTTCAGAAATGTGGAAAATGGTCCGTTTTCAAATGTTTTATTTTTGAACGTCAGTTCACATTTGTAGGTGGATCATCAGTGTTAGAGCTAAAATTAGCATGTTTAAAGTGATTTTCATGCTTCCAGGGGCCCAAAACACAAGATTAATGGAATGGTTAAAAGTGCATGAAAATGGCCAATTTACTCACTCTGAGTTCTCAAAAAGGGTTTCTTCACCCCGGGAAGTGAAATAAATACCATTTGGAGGCATTTAATGTTCGAGCAAAAACGGCTGTTTTTCGACAAAAGAGATAACACCCCCCCATTACGTCATGCTTCAGAAATGTGGAAAATGGTCCGTTTTCAAATGTTTTATTTTTGAACGTCAGTTCACATTTGTAGGTGGATCATCAGTGTTAGAGCTAAAATGAGCATGTTTAAAGTGATTTTCATGCTTCCAGGGGCTCGGGAAGTTAATTAAATACCATTTGGAGGCATTTAATGTTCGAGCAAAAACGGCTGATTTTCGACAAAAGAGATAACACCCCCCCATTACGTCATGCTTCAGAAATGTGGAAAATGGTCCGTTTTCAAATGTTTTATTTTTGAACGTCAGTTCACATTTGTAGGTGGATCATCAGTGTTAGAGCTAAAATTAGCATGTTTAAAGTGATTTTCATGCTTCCAGGGGCTCGGGAAGTTAATTAAATACCATTTGGAGGCATTTAATGTTCGAGCAAAAACGGCTGATTTTCGACAAAAGAGATAACACCCCCCCATTACGTCATGCTTCAGAAATGTGGAAAATGGTCCGTTTTCAAATGTTTTATTTTTGAACGTCAGTTCACATTTGTAGGTGGATCATCAGTGTTAGAGCTAAAATTAGCATGTTTAAAGTGATTTTCATGCTTCCAGGGGCTCGGGAAGTGAAATAAATACCATTTGGAGGCATTTAATGTTCGAGCAAAAATGGCTGATTTTCGACAAAAGAGATAACACCCCCCCATTACGTCATGCTTCAGAAATGTGGAAAATGGTCCGTTTTCAAATGTTTTATTTTTGAACGTCAGTTCACATTTGTAGGTGGATCATCAGTGTTAGAGCTAAAATTAGCATGTTTAAACTGATTTTCATGCTTCCAGGGGCCCAAAACACAAGATTTATGGAATGGTTAAAAGTGCATGAAAATGGCCAATTTACTCACTCTGAGTTCTCAAAAAGGGTTTCTTCACCCCGGGAAGTTAATTAAATACCATTTGGAGGCATTTAATGTTCGAGCAAAAACGGCTGATTTTCGACAAAAGAGATAACACCCCCCCATTACGTCATGCTTCAGAAATGTGGAAAATGGTCCGTTTTCAAATGTTTTATTTTTGAACGTCAGTTCACATTTGTAGGTGGATCATCAGTGTTAGAGCTAAAATTAGCATGTTTAAAGTGATTTTCATGCTTCCAGGGGCTCGGGAAGTTAATTAAATACCATTTGGAGGCATTTAATGTTCGAGCAAAAACGGCTGATTTTCGACAAAAGAGATAACACCCCCCCATTACGTCATGCTTCAGAAATGTGGAAAATGGTCCGTTTTCAAATGTTTTATTTTTGAACGTCAGTTCACATTTGTAGGTGGATCATCAGTGTTAGAGCTAAAATTAGCATGTTTAAAGTGATTTTCATGCTTCCAGGGGCCCAAAACACAAGATTTATGGAATGGTTAAAAGTGCATGAAAATGGCCAATTTACTCACTCTGAATTCTCAAAAAGGGTTTCTTCACCCCGGGAAGTTAATTAAATACCATTTGGAGGCATTTAATGTTCGAGCAAAAACGGCTGATTTTCGACAAAAGAGATAACACCCCCCCCCCATTACGTCATGCTTCAGAAATGTGGAAAATGGTCCGTTTTCAAATGTTTTATTTTTGAACGTCAGTTCACATTTGTAGGTGGATCATCAGTGTTAGAGCTAAAATTAGCATGTTTAAAGTGATTTTCATGCTTCCAGGGGCCCAAAACACAAGATTTATGGAATGGTTAAAAGTGCATGAAAATGGCCAATTTACTCACTCTGAGTTCTCAAAAAGGGTTTCTTCACCCCGGGAAGTTAATTAAATACCATTTGGAGGCATTTAATGTTCGAGCAAAAACGGCTGATTTTCGACAAAAGAGATAACACCCCCCCATTACGTCATGCTTCAGAAATGTGGAAAATGGTCCGTTTTCAAATGTTTTATTTTTGAACGTCAGTTCACATTTGTAGGTGGATCATCAGTGTTAGAGCTAAAATTAGCATGTTTAAAGTGATTTTCATGCTTCCAGGGGCCCAAAACACAAGATTTATGGAATGGTTAAAAGTGCATGAAAATGGCCAATTTACTCACTCTGAGTTCTCAAAAAGGGTTTCTTCACCCCGGGAAGTGAAATAAATACCATTTGGAGGCATTTAATGTTCGAGCAAAAACGGCTGATTTTCGACAAAAGAGATAACACCCCCCCATTACGTCATGCTTCAGAAATGTGGAAAATGGTCCGTTTTCAAATGTTTTATTTTTGAACGTCAGTTCACATTTGTAGGTGGATCATCAGTGTTAGAGCTAAAATTAGCATGTTTAAAGTGATTTTCATGCTTCCAGGGGCTCGGGAAGTTAATTAAATACCATTTGGAGGCATTTAATGTTCGAGCAAAAACGGCTGATTTTCGACAAAAGAGATAACACCCCCCCATTACGTCATGCTTCAGAAATGTGGAAAATGGTCCGTTTTCAAATGTTTTATTTTTGAACGTCAGTTCACATTTGTAGGTGGATCATCAGTGTTAGAGCTAAAATTAGCATGTTTAAAGTGATTTTCATGCTTCCAGGGGCTCGGGAAGTTAATTAAATACCATTTGGAGGCATTTAATGTTCGAGCAAAAACGGCTGATTTTCGACAAAAGAGATAACACCCCCCCCATTACGTCATGCTTCAGAAATGTGGAAAATGGTCCGTTTTCAAATGTTTTATTTTTGAACGTCAGTTCACATTTGTAGGTGGATCATTAGTGTTAGAGCTAAAATTAGCATGTTTAAAGTGATTTTCATGCTTCCAGGGGCTCGGGAAGTTAATTAAATACCATTTGGAGGCATTTAATGTTCGAGCAAAAACGGCTGATTTTCGACAAAAGAGATAACACTCCCCCATTACGTCATGCTTCAGAAATGTGGAAAATGGTCCGTTTTCAAATGTTTTATTTTTGAACGTCAGTTCACATTTGTAGGTGGATCATCAGTGTTAGAGCTAAAATTAGCATGTTTAAAGTGATTTTCATGCTTCCAGGGGCTCGGGAAGTTAATTAAATACCATTTGGAGGCATTTAATGTTCGAGTAAAAACGGCTGATTTTCGACAAAAGAGATAACACCCCCCCATTACGTCATGCTTCAGAAATGTGGAAAATGGTCCGTTTTCAAATGTTTTATTTTTGAACGTCAGTTCACATTTGTAGGTGGATCATCAGTGTTAGAGCTAAAATTAGCATGTTTAAAGTGATTTTCATGCTTCCAGGGGCCCAAAACACAAGATTTATGGAATGGTTAAAAGTGCATGAAAATGGCCAATTTACTCACTCTGAGTTCTCAAAAAGGGTTTCTTCACCCCGGGAAGTGAAATAAATACCATTTGGAGGCATTTAATGTTCGAGCAAAAACGGCTGATTTTCGACAAAAGAGATAACACCCCCCCCCCCATTACGTCATGCTTCAGAAATGTGGAAAATGGTCCGTTTTCAAATGTTTTATTTTTGAACGTCAGTTCACATTTGTAGGTGGATCATCAGTGTTAGAGCTAAAATTAGCATGTTTAAAGTGATTTTCATGCTTCCAGGGGCTCGGGAAGTTAATTAAATACCATTTGGAGGTATTTAATGTTCGAGCAAAAACGGCTGATTTTCGACAAAAGAGATAACACCCCCCCCATTACGTCATGCTTCAGAAATGTGGAAAATGGTCCGTTTTCAAATGTTTTATTTTTGAACGTCAGTTCACATTTGTAGGTGGATCATCAGTGTTAGAGCTAAAATTAGCATGTTTAAAGTGATTTTCATGCTTCCAGGGGCTCGGGAAGTTAATTAAATACCATTTGGAGGCATTTAATGTTCGAGCAAAAACGGCTGATTTTCGACAAAAGAGATAACACCCCCCAATTACGTCATGCTTCAGAAATGTGGAAAATGGTCCGTTTTCAAATGTTTTATTTTTGAACGTCAGTTCACATTTGTAGGTGGATCATCAGTGTTAGAGCTAAAATTAGCATGTTTAAAGTGATTTTCATGCTTCCAGGGGCCCAAAACACAAGATTTATGGAATGGTTAAAAGTGCATGAAAATGGCCAATTTACTCACTCTGAGTTCTCAAAAAGGGTTTCTTCACCCCGGGAAGGTAATTAAATACCATTTGGAGGCATTTAATGCTCGAGCAAAAACGGCTGATTTTCGACAAAAGAGATAACACCCCCCCCATTACGTCATGCTTCAGAAATGTGGAAAATGGTCCGTTTTCAAATGTTTTATTTTTGAACGTCAGTTCACATTTGTAGGTGGATCATCAGTGTTAGAGCTAAAATTAGCATGTTTAAAGTGATTTTCATGCTTCCAGGGGCCCAAAACACAAGATTTATGGAATGGTTAAAAGTGCATGAAAATGGCCAATTTACTCACTCTGAGTTCTCAAAAAGGGTTTCTTCATCCCGGGAAGTGAAATAAATACCATTTAGAGGCATTTAATGTTCAAGCAAAAACGTCTGATTTTCGACAAAAGAGATAACATCCCCCCATTACGTCATGCTTCAGAAATGTGGAAAATGGTCCGTTTTCAAATGTTTTATTTTTGAACGTCAGTTCACATTTGTAGGTGGATCATCAGTGTTAGAGCTAAAATTAGCATGTTTAAAGTGATTTTCATGCTTCCAGGGGCTCGGGAAGTTAATTAAATACCATTTGGAGGCATTTAATGTTCGAGCAAAAACGGCTGATTTTCGACAAAAGAGATAACACCCCCCCATTACGTCATGCTTCAGAAATGTGGAAAATGGTCCGTTTTCAAATGTTTTATTTTTGAACGTCAGTTCACATTTGTAGGTGGATCATCAGTGTTAGAGCTAAAATTAGCATGTTTAAAATGATTTTCATGCTTCCAGGGGCCCAAAACACAAGATTAATGGAATGGTTAAAAGTGCATGAAAATGGCCAATTTACTCACTCTGAGTTCTCAAAAAGGGTTTCTTCACCCCGGGAAGTGAAATAAATACCATTTGGAGGCATTTAATGTTCGAGCAAAAACGGCTGTTTTTCGACAAAAGAGATAACACCCCCCCATTACGTCATGCTTCAGAAATGTGGAAAATGGTCCGTTTTCAAATGTTTTATTTTTGAACGTCAGTTCACATTTGTAGGTGGATCATCAGTGTTAGAGCTAAAATGAGCATGTTTAAAGTGATTTTCATGCTTCCAGGGGCTCGGGAAGTTAATTAAATACCATTTGGAGGCATTTAATGTTCGAGCAAAAACGGCTGATTTTCGACAAAAGAGATAACACCCCCCCATTACGTCATGCTTCAGAAATGTGGAAAATGGTCCGTTTTCAAATGTTTTATTTTTGAACGTCAGTTCACATTTGTAGGTGGATCATCAGTGTTAGAGCTAAAATTAGCATGTTTAAAGTGATTTTCATGCTCCCAGGGGCCCAAAACACAAGATTTATGGAATGGTTAAAAGTGCATGAAAATGGCCAATTTACTCACTCTGAGTTCTCAAAAAGGGTTTCTTCACCCCGGGAAGTTAATTAAATACCATTTGGAGGCATTTAATGCTCGAGCAAAAACGGCTGATTTTCGACAAAAGAGATAACACCCCCCCCCATTACGTCATGCTTCAGAAATGTGGAAAATGGTCCGTTTTCAAATGTTTTATTTTTGAACGTCAGTTCACATTTGTAGGTGGATCATCAGTGTTAGAGCTAAAATTAGCATGTTTAAAGTGATTTTCATGCTTCCAGGGGCCCAAAACACAAGATTTATGGAATGGTTAAAAGTGCATGAAAATGGCCAATTTACTCACTCTGAGTTCTCAAAAAGGGTTTCTTCACCCCGGAAGTTAATTAAATACCATTTGGAGGCATTTAATGTTCGAGCAAAAACGGCTGATTTTCGACAAAAGAGATAACACCCCCCCATTATGTCATGCTTCAGAAATGTGGAAAATGGTCCGTTTTCAAATGTTTTATTTTTGAACGTCAGTTCACATTTGTAGGTGGATCATCAGTGTTAGAGCTAAAATTAGCATGTTTAAAGTGATTTTCATGCTTCCAGGGGCCCAAAACACAAGATTTATGGAATGGTTAAAAGTGCATGAAAATGGCCAATTTACTCACTCTGAGTTCTCAAAAAGGGTTTCTTCATCCCGGGAAGTGAAATAAATACCATTTAGAGGCATTTAATGTTCGAGCAAAAACGTCTGATTTTCGACAAAAGAGATAACATCCCCCCATTACGTCATGCTTCAGAAATGTGGAAAATGGTCCGTTTTCAAATGTTTTATTTTTGAACGTCAGTTCACATTTGTAGGTGGATCATCAGTGTTAGAGCTAAAATTAGCATGTTTAAAGTGATTTTCATGCTTCCAGGGGCTCGGGAAGTTAATTAAATACCATTTGGAGGCATTTAATGTTCGAGCAAAAACGGCTGATTTTCGACAAAAGAGATAACACCCCCCCATTACGTCATGCTTCAGAAATGTGGAAAATGGTCAGTTTTCAAATGTTTTATTTTTGAACGTCAGTTCACATTTGTAGGTGGATCATCAGTGTTAGAGCTAAAATTAGCATGTTTAAAGTGATTTTCATGCTTCCAGGGGCCCAAAACACAAGATTAATGGAATGGTTAAAAGTGCATGAAAATGGCCAATTTACTCACTCTGAGTTCTCAAAAAGGGTTTCTTCACCCCGGGAAGTGAAATAAATACCATTTGGAGGCATTTAATGTTCGAGCAAAAACGGCTGTTTTTCGACAAAAGAGATAACACCCCCCCATTACGTCATGCTTCAGAAATGTGGAAAATGGTCCGTTTTCAAATGTTTTATTTTTGAACGTCAGTTCACATTTGTAGGTGGATCATCAGTGTTAGAGCTAAAATGAGCATGTTTAAAGTGATTTTCATGCTTCCAGGGGCTCGGGAAGTTAATTAAATACCATTTGGAGGCATTTAATGTTCGAGCAAAAACGGCTGATTTTCGACAAAAGAGATAACACCCCCCCATTACGTCATGCTTCAGAAATGTGGAAAATGGTCCGTTTTCAAATGTTTTATTTTTGAACGTCAGTTCACATTTGTAGGTGGATCATCAGTGTTAGAGCTAAAATTAGCATGTTTAAAGTGATTTTCATGCTCCCAGGGGCCCAAAACACAAGATTTATGGAATGGTTAAAAGTGCATGAAAATGGCCAATTTACTCACTCTGAGTTCTCAAAAAGGGTTTCTTCACCCCGGGAAGTTAATTAAATACCATTTGGAGGCATTTAATGCTCGAGCAAAAACGGCTGATTTTCGACAAAAGAGATAACACCCCCCCCATTACGTCATGCTTCAGAAATGTGGAAAATGGTCCGTTTTCAAATGTTTTATTTTTGAACGTCAGTTCACATTTGTAGGTGGATCATCAGTGTTAGAGCTAAAATTAGCATGTTTAAAGTGATTTTCATGCTTCCAGGGGCCCAAAACACAAGATTTATGGAATGGTTAAAAGTGCATGAAAATGGCCAATTTACTCACTCTGAGTTCTCAAAAAGGGTTTCTTCACCCCGGGAAGTTAATTAAATACCATTTGGAGGCATTTAATGTTCGAGCAAAAACGGCTGATTTTCGACAAAAGAGATAACACCCCCCCATTATGTCATGCTTCAGAAATGTGGAAAATGGTCCGTTTTCAAATGTTTTATTTTTGAACGTCAGTTCACATTTGTAGGTGGATCATCAGTGTTAGAGCTAAAATTAGCATGTTTAAAGTGATTTTCATGCTTCCAGGGGCCCAAAACACAAGATTTATGGAATGGTTAAAAGTGCATGAAAATGGCCAATTTACTCACTCTGAGTTCTCAAAAAGGGTTTCTTCATCCCGGGAAGTGAAATAAATACCATTTAGAGGCATTTAATGTTCGAGCAAAAACGTCTGATTTTCGACAAAAGAGATAACATCCCCCCATTACGTCATGCTTCAGAAATGTGGAAAATGGTCCGTTTTCAAATGTTTTATTTTTGAACGTCAGTTCACATTTGTAGGTGGATCATCAGTGTTAGAGCTAAAATTAGCATGTTTAAAGTGATTTTCATGCTTCCAGGGGCTCGGGAAGTTAATTAAATACCATTTGGAGGCATTTAATGTTCGAGCAAAAACGGCTGATTTTCGACAAAAGAGATAACACCCCCCCATTACGTCATGCTTCAGAAATGTGGAAAATGGTCCGTTTTCAAATGTTTTATTTTTGAACGTCAGTTCACATTTGTAGGTGGATCATCAGTGTTAGAGCTAAAATTAGCATGTTTAAAGTGATTTTCATGCTTCCAGGGGCCCAAAACACAAGATTAATGGAATGGTTAAAAGTGCATGAAAATGGCCAATTTACTCACTCTGAGTTCTCAAAAAGGGTTTCTTCACCCCGGGAAGTGAAATAAATACCATTTGGAGGCATTTAATGTTCGAGCAAAAACGGCTGATTTTCGACAAAAGAGATAACACCCCCCCATTACGTCATGCTTCAGAAATGTGGAAAATGGTCCGTTTTCAAATGTTTTATTTTTGAACGTCAGTTCACATTTGTAGGTGGATCATCAGTGTTAGAGCTAAAATTAGCATGTTTAAAGTGATTTTCATGCTCCCAGGGGCCCAAAACACAAGATTTATGGAATGGTTAAAAGTGCATGAAAATGGCCAATTTACTCACTCTGAGTTCTCAAAAAGGGTTTCTTCACCCCGGGAAGTGAAATAAATACCATTTGGAGGCATTTAATGTTCGAGCAAAAACGGCTGTTTTTCGACAAAAGAGATAACACCCCCCCATTACGTCATGCTTCAGAAATGTGGAAAATGGTCCGTTTTCAAATGTTTTATTTTTGAACGTCAGTTCACATTTGTAGGTGGATCATCAGTGTTAGAGCTAAAATTAGCATGTTTAAAGTGATTTTCATGCTTCCAGGAGCCCAAAACACAAGATTAATGGAATGGTTAAAAGTGCATGAAAATGGCCAATTTACTCACTCTGAGTTCTCAAAAAGGGTTTCTTCACCCCGGGAAGTGAAATAAATACCATTTGGAGGCATTTAATGTTCGAGCAAAAACGGCTGTTTTTCGACAAAAGAGATAACACCCCCCCATTACGTCATGCTTCAGAAATGTGGAAAATGGTCCGTTTTCAAATGTTTTATTTTTGAACGTCAGTTCACATTTGTAGGTGGATCATCAGTGTTAGAGCTAAAATGAGCATGTTTAAAGTGATTTTCATGCTTCCAGGGGCTCGGGAAGTTAATTAAATACCATTTGGAGGCATTTAATGTTCGAGCAAAAACGGCTGATTTTCGACAAAAGAGATAACACCCCCCCATTACGTCATGCTTCTGAAATGTGGAAAATGGTCCGTTTTCAAATGTTTTATTTTTGAACGTCAGTTCACATTTGTAGGTGGATCATCAGTGTTAGAGCTAAAATTAGCATGTTTAAAGTGATTTTCATGCTCCCAGGGGCCCAAAACACAAGATTTATGGAATGGTTAAAAGTGCATGAAAATGGCCAATTTACTCACTCTGAGTTCTCAAAAAGGGTTTCTTCACCCCGGGAAGTTAATTAAATACCATTTGGAGGCATTTAATGCTCGAGCAAAAACGGCTGATTTTCGACAAAAGAGATAACACCCCCCCCATTACGTCATGCTTCAGAAATGTGGAAAATGGTCCGTTTTCAAATGTTTTATTTTTGAACGTCAGTTCACATTTGTAGGTGGATCATCAGTGTTAGAGCTAAAATTAGCATGTTTAAAGTGATTTTCATGCTTCCAGGGGCCCAAAACACAAGATTTATGGAATGGTTAAAAGTGCATGAAAATGGCCAATTTACTCACTCTGAGTTCTCAAAAAGGGTTTCTTCACCCCGGGAAGTTAATTAAATACCATTTGGAGGCATTTAATGTTCGAGCAAAAACGGCTGATTTTCGACAAAAGAGATAACACCCCCCCATTATGTCATGCTTCAGAAATGTGGAAAATGGTCCGTTTTCAAATGTTTTATTTTTGAACGTCAGTTCACATTTGTAGGTGGATCATCAGTGTTAGAGCTAAAATTAGCATGTTTAAAGTGATTTTCATGCTTCCAGGGGCCCAAAACACAAGATTTATGGAATGGTTAAAAGTGCATGAAAATGGCCAATTTACTCACTCTGAGTTCTCAAAAAGGGTTTCTTCATCCCGGGAAGTGAAATAAATACCATTTAGAGGCATTTAATGTTCGAGCAAAAACGTCTGATTTTCGACAAAAGAGATAACATCCCCCCATTACGTCATGCTTCAGAAATGTGGAAAATGGTCCGTTTTCAAATGTTTTATTTTTGAACGTCAGTTCACATTTGTAGGTGGATCATCAGTGTTAGAGCTAAAATTAGCATGTTTAAAGTGATTTTCATGCTTCCAGGGGCTCGGGAAGTTAATTAAATACCATTTGGAGGCATTTAATGTTCGAGCAAAAACGGCTGATTTTCGACAAAAGAGATAACACCCCCCCATTACGTCATGCTTCAGAAATGTGGAAAATGGTCCGTTTTCAAATGTTTTATTTTTGAACGTCAGTTCACATTTGTAGGTGGATCATCAGTGTTAGAGCTAAAATTAGCATGTTTAAAGTGATTTTCATGCTTCCAGGGGCCCAAAACACAAGATTAATGGAATGGTTAAAAGTGCATGAAAATGGCCAATTTACTCACTCTGAGTTCTCAAAAAGGGTTTCTTCACCCCGGGAAGTGAAATAAATACCATTTGGAGGCATTTAATGTTCGAGCAAAAACGGCTGTTTTTCGACAAAAGAGATAACACCCCCCCATTACGTCATGCTTCAGAAATGTGGAAAATGGTGGAAAATGGTCCGTTTTCAAATGTTTTATTTTGAACGTCAGTTCACATTTGTAGGTGGATCATCAGTGTTAGAGCTAAAATGAGCATGTTTAAAGTGATTTTCATGCTTCCAGGGGCTCGGGAAGTTAATTAAATACCATTTGGAGGCATTTAATGTTCGAGCAAAAACGGCTGATTTCGACAAAAGAGATAACACCCCCCATTACGTCATGCTTCAGAAATGTGGAAAATGGTCCGTTTTCAAATGTTTTATTTTTGAACGTCAGTTCACATTTGTAGGTGGATCATCAGTGTTAGAGCTAAAATTTGCATGTTTAAAGTGATTTTCATGCTTCCAGGGGCCCAAAACACAAGATTATGGAATGGTTAAAAGTGCATGAAAATGGCCAATTTACTCACTCTGAGTTCTCAAAAAGGGTTTCTTCACCCCGGGAAGTTAATTAAATACCATTTGGAGGCATTTAATGTTCGAGCAAAAACGGCTGATTTTCGACAAAAGAGATAACACCCCCCCATTACGTCATGCTTCAGAAATGTGGAAAATGGTCCGTTTTCAAATGTTTTATTTTGAACGTCAGTTCACATTTGTAGGTGGATCATCAGTGTTAGAGCTAAAATTAGCATGTTTAAAGTGATTTTCATGCTTCCAGGGGCTCGGGAAGTTAATTAAATACCATTTGGAGGCATTTAATGTTCGAGCAAAAACGGCTGATTTTCGACAAAAGAGATAACACCCCCCCATTACGTCATGCTTCAGAAATGTGGAAAATGGTCCGTTTTCAAATGTTTTATTTTTGAACGTCAGTTCACATTTGTAGGTGGATCATCAGTGTTAGAGCTAAAATTAGCATGTTTAAAGTGATTTTCATGCTTCCAGGGGCTCGGGAAGTGAAATAAATACCATTTGGAGGCATTTAATGTTCGAGCAAAAACGGCTGATTTTCGACAAAAGAGATAACACCCCCCCATTACGTCATGCTTCAGAAATGTGGAAAATGGTCCGTTTTCAAATGTTTTATTTTGAACGTCAGTTCACATTTGTAGGTGGATCATCAGTGTTAGAGCTAAAATTAGCATGTTTAAACTGATTTTCATGCTTCCAGGGGCCCAAAACACAAGATTTATGGAATGGTTAAAAGTGCATGAAAATGGCCAATTTACTCACTCTGAGTTCTCAAAAAGGGTTTCTTCACCCCGGGAAGTTAATTAAATACCATTTGGAGGCATTTAATGTTCGAGCAAAAACGGCTGATTTTCGACAAAAGAGATAACACCCCCCCATTACGTCATGCTTCAGAAATGTGGAAAATGGTCCGTTTTCAAATGTTTTATTTTTGAACGTCAGTTCACATTTGTAGGTGGATCATCAGTGTTAGAGCTAAAATTAGCATGTTTAAAGTGATTTTCATGCTTCCAGGGGCTCGGGAAGTTAATTAAATACCATTTGGAGCATTTAATGTTCGAGCAAAAACGGCTGATTTTCGACAAAAGAGATAACACCCCCCCATTACGTCATGCTTCAGAAATGTGGAAAATGGTCCGTTTTCAAATGTTTTATTTTGAACGTTAGTTCACATTTGTAGGTGGATCATCAGTGTTAGAGCTAAAATTAGCATGTTTAAAGTGATTTTCATGCTTCCAGGGGCCCAAAACACAAGATTTATGGAATGGTTAAAAGTGCATGAAAATGGCCAATTTACTCACTCTGAGTTCTCAAAAGGGTTTCTTCACCCCGGGAAGTTAATTAAATACCATTTGGAGGCATTTAATGTTCGAGCAAAAACGGCTGATTTTCGACAAAAGAGATAACACCCCCCCATTACGTCATGCTTCAGAAATGTGGAAAATGGTCCGTTTCAAATGTTTTATTTTTGAACGTCAGTTCACATTTGTAGGTGGATCATCAGTGTTAGAGCTAAAATTAGCATGTTTAAAGTGATTTTCATGCTTCCAGGGGCCCAAAACACAAGATTTATGGAATGGTTAAAAGTGCATGAAAATGGCCAATTTACTCACTCTGAGTTCTCAAAAAGGGTTTCTTCACCCCGGGAAGTTAATTAAATACCATTTGGTGGCATTTAATGTTCGAGCAAAAACGGCTGATTTTCGACAAAAGAGATAACACCCCCCCCATTACGTCATGCTTCAGAAATGTGGAAAATGGTCCGTTTTCAAATGTTTTATTTTTGAACGTCAGTTCACATTTGTAGGTGGATCATCAGTGTTAGAGCTAAAATTAGCATGTTTAAAGTGATTTTCATGCTTCCAGGGGCTCGGGAAGTTAATTAAATACCATTTGGAGGCATTTAATGTTCGAGCAAAAACGGCTGATTTTCGACAAAAGAGATAACACCCCCCCCATTACGTCATGCTTCAGAAATGTGGAAAATGGTCCGTTTTCAAATGTTTTATTTTTGAACGTCAGTTCACATTTGTAGGTGGATCATCAGTGTTAGAGCTAAAATTAGCATGTTTAAAGTGATTTTCATGCTTCCAGGGGCCCAAAACACAAGATTTATGGAATGGTTAAAAGTGCATGAAAATGGCCAATTTACTCACTCTGAGTTCTCAAAAAGGGTTTCTTCACCCCGGGAAGTGAAATAAATACCATTTGGAGGCATTTAATGTTTGAGCAAAAACGGCTGATTTTCGACAAAAGAGATAACACCCCCCCATTACGTCATGCTTCAGAAATGTGGAAAATGGTCCGTTTTCAAATGTTTTATTTTTGAACGTCAGTTCACATTTGTAGGTGGATCATCAGTGTTAGAGCTAAAATTAGCATGTTTAAAGTGATTTTCATGCTTCCAGGGGCCCAAAACACAAGATTTATGGAATGGTTAAAAGTGCATGAAAATGGCCAATTTACTCACTCTGAGTTCTCAAAAAGGGTTTCTTCACCCCGGGAAGTTAATTAAATACCATTTGGAGGCATTTAATGTTCGAGCAAAAACGGCTGATTTTCGACAAAAGAGATAACACCCCCCCATTACGTCATGCTTCAGAAATGTGGAAAATGGTCCGTTTTCAAATGTTTTATTTTTGAACGTCAGTTCACATTTGTAGGTGGATCATCAGTGTTAGAGCTAAAATTAGCATGTTTAAAGTGATTTTCATGCTTCCAGGGGCTCGGGAAGTTAATTAAATACCATTTGGAGGCATTTAATGTTCGAGCAAAAACGGCTGATTTTCGACAAAAGAGATAACACCCCCCCCATTACGTCATGCTTCAGAAATGTGGAAAATGGTCCGTTTTCAAATGTTTTATTTTTGAACGTCAGTTCACATTTGTAGGTGGATCATCAGTGTTAGAGCTAAAATTAGCATGTTTAAAGTGATTTTCATGCTTCCAGGGGCCCAAAACACAAGATTTATGGAATGGTTAAAAGTGCATGAAAATGGCCAATTTACTCTCTCTGAGTTCTCAAAAAGGGTTTCTTCACCCCGGGAAGTTAATTAAATACCATTTGGAGGCATTTAATGTTCGAGCAAAAACGGCTGATTTTCGACAAAAGAGATAACACCCCCCCATTACGTCATGCTTCAGAAATGTGGAAAATGGTCCGTTTTCAAATGTTTTATTTTTGAACGTCAGTTCACATTTGTAGGTGGATCATCAGTGTTAGAGCTAAAATTAGCATGTTTAAAGTGATTTTCATGCTTCCAGGGGCCCAAAAACAAGATTTATGGAATGGTTAAAAGTGCATGAAAATGGCCAATTTACTCACTCTGAGTTCTCAAAAAGGGTTTCTTCACCCCGGGAACTTAATTAAATACCATTTGGAGGCATTTAATGTTCGAGCAAAAACGGCTGATTTTCGACAAAAGAGATAACACCCCCCCATTACGTCATGCTTCAGAAATGTGGAAAATGGTCCGTTTTCAAATGTTTTATTTTTGAACGTCAGTTCACATTTGTAGGTGGATCATCAGTGTTAGAGCTAAAATTAGCATGTTTAAAGTGATTTTCATGCTTCCAGGGGCCCAAAACACAAGATTTATGGAATGGTTAAAAGTGCATGAAAATGGCCAATTTACTCACTCTGAGTTCTCAAAAAGGGTTTCTTCACCCCGGGAAGTGAAATAAATACCATTTGGAGGCATTTAATGTTCGAGCAAAAACGGCTGATTTTCGACAAAAGAGATAACACCCCCCCATTACGTCATGCTTCAGAAATGTGGAAAATGGTCCGTTTTCAAATGTTTTATTTTTGAACGTCAGTTCACATTTGTAGGTGGATCATCAGTGTTAGAGCTAAAATTAGCATGTTTAAAGTGATTTTCATGCTTCCAGGGGCTCGGGAAGTTAATTAAATACCATTTGGAGGCATTTAATGTTCGAGCAAAAACGGCTGATTTTCGACAAAAGAGATAACACCCCCCCCATTACGTCATGCTTCAGAAATGTGGAAAATGGTCCGTTTTCAAATGTTTTATTTTTGAACGTCAGTTCACATTAGTAGGTGGATCATCAGTGTTAGAGCTAAAGTTAGCATGTTTAAAGTGATTTTCATGCTTCCAGGGGCCCAAAACACAAGATTAATGGAATGGTTAAAAGTGCATGAAAATGGCCAATTTACTCACTCTGAGTTCTCAAAAAGGGTTTCTTCACCCCGGGAAGTGAAATAAATACCATTTGGAGGCATTTAATGTTCGAGCAAAAACGGCTGATTTTCGACAAAAGAGATAACACCCCCCCATTACGTCATGCTTCAGAAATGTGGAAAATGGTCCGTTTTCAAATGTTTTATTTTTGAACGTCAGTTCACATTTGTAGGTGGATCATCAGTGTTAGAGCTAAAATTAGCATGTTTAAAGTGATTTTCATGCTTCCAGGGGCTCGGGAAGTTAATTAAATACCATTTGGAGGCATTTAATGTTCGAGCAAAAACGGCTGATTTTCGACAAAAGAGATAACACCCTCCCATTACGTCATGCTTCAGAAATGTGGAAAATGGTCCGTTTTCAAATGTTTTATTTTTGAACGTCAGTTCACATTTGTAGGTGGATCATCAGTGTTAGAGCTAAAATTAGCATGTTTAAAGTGATTTTCATGCTTCCAGGGGCCCAAAACACAAGATTTATGGAATGGTTAAAAGTGCATGAAAATGGCCAATTTACTCACTCTGAGTTCTCAAAAAGGGTTTCTTCACCCCGGGAAGTTAATTAAATACCATTTGGTGGCATTTAATGTTCGAGCAAAAACGGCTGATTTTCGACAAAAGAGATAACACCCCCCCATTACGTCATGCTTCAGAAATGTGGAAAATGGTCCGTTTTCAAATGTTTTATTTTTGAACGTCAGTTCACATTTGTAGGTGGATCATCAGTGTTAGAGCTAAAATTAGCATGTTTAAAGTGATTTTCATGCTTCCAGGGGCTCGGGAAGTTAATTAAATACCATTTGGAGGCATTTAATGTTCGAGCAAAAACGGCTGATTTTCGACAAAAGAGATAACACCCCCCCATTACGTCATGCTTCAGAAATGTGGAAAATGGTCCGTTTTCAAATGTTTTATTTTTGAACGTCAGTTCACATTTGTAGGTGGATCATCAGTGTTAGAGCTAAAATTAGCATGTTTAAAGTGATTTTCATGCTTCCAGGGGCCCAAAACACAAGATTTATGGAATGGTTAAAAGTGCATGAAAATGGCCAATTTACTCACTCTGAGTTCTCAAAAAGGGTTTCTTCACCCCGGGAAGTGAAATAAATACCATTTGGAGGCATTTAATGTTTGAGCAAAAACGGCTGATTTTCGACAAAAGAGATAACACCCCCCCATTACGTCATGCTTCAGAAATGTGGAAAATGGTCCGTTTTCAAATGTTTTATTTTTGAACGTCAGTTCACATTTGTAGGTGGATCATCAGTGTTAGAGCTAAAATTAGCATGTTTAAAGTGATTTTCATGCTTCCAGGGGCCCAAAACACAAGATTTATGGAATGGTTAAAAGTGCATGAAAATGGCCAATTTACTCACTCTGAGTTCTCAAAAAGGGTTTCTTCACCCCGGGAAGTTAATTAAATACCATTTGGAGGCATTTAATGTTCGAGCAAAAACGGCTGATTTTCGACAAAAGAGATAACACCCCCCCATTACGTCATGCTTCAGAAATGTGGAAAATGGTCCGTTTTCAAATGTTTTATTTTTGAACGTCAGTTCACATTTGTAGGTGGATCATCAGTGTTAGAGCTAAAATTAGCATGTTTAAAGTGATTTTCATGCTTCCAGGGGCTCGGGAAGTTAATTAAATACCATTTGGAGGCATTTAATGTTCGAGCAAAAACGGCTGATTTTCGACAAAAGAGATAACACCCCCCCCATTACGTCATGCTTCAGAAATGTGGAAAATGGTCCGTTTTCAAATGTTTTATTTTTGAACGTCAGTTCACATTTGTAGGTGGATCATCAGTGTTAGAGCTAAAATTAGCATGTTTAAAGTGATTTTCATGCTTCCAGGGGCCCAAAACACAAGATTTATGGAATGGTTAAAAGTGCATGAAAATGGCCAATTTACTCTCTCTGAGTTCTCAAAAAGGGTTTCTTCACCCCGGGAAGTTAATTAAATACCATTTGGAGGCATTTAATGTTCGAGCAAAAACGGCTGATTTTCGACAAAAGAGATAACACCCCCCCCATTACGTCATGCTTCAGAAATGTGGAAAATGGTCCGTTTTCAAATGTTTTATTTTTGAACGTCAGTTCACATTTGTAGGTGGATCATCAGTGTTAGAGCTAAAATTAGCATGTTTAAAGTGATTTTCATGCTTCCAGGGGCCCAAAAACAAGATTTATGGAATGGTTAAAAGTGCATGAAAATGGCCAATTTACTCACTCTGAGTTCTCAAAAAGGGTTTCTTCACCCCGGGAAGTTAATTAAATACCATTTGGAGGCATTTAATGTTCGAGCAAAAACGGCTGATTTTCGACAAAAGAGATAACACCCCCCCATTACGTCATGCTTCAGAAATGTGGAAAATGGTCCGTTTTCAAATGTTTTATTTTTGAACGTCAGTTCACATTTGTAGGTGGATCATCAGTGTTAGAGCTAAAATTAGCATGTTTAAAGTGATTTTCATGCTTCCAGGGGCCCAAAACACAAGATTTATGGAATGGTTAAAAGTGCATGAAAATGGCCAATTTACTCACTCTGAGTTCTCAAAAAGGGTTTCTTCACCCCGGGAAGTGAAATAAATACCATTTGGAGGCATTTAATGTTCGAGCAAAAACGGCTGATTTTCGACAAAAGAGATACACCCCCCCATTACGTCATGCTTCAGAAATGTGGAAAATGGTCCGTTTTCAAATGTTTTATTTTTGAACGTCAGTTCACATTTGTAGGTGGATCATCAGTGTTAGAGCTAAAATTAGCATGTTTAAAGTGATTTTCATGCTTCCAGGGGCTCGGGAAGTTAATTAAATACCATTTGGAGGCATTTAATGTTCGAGCAAAAACGGCTGATTTTCGACAAAAGAGATAACACCCCCCCCATTACGTCATGCTTCAGAAATGTGGAAAATGGTCCGTTTTCAAATGTTTTATTTTTGAACGTCAGTTCACATTTGTAGGTGGATCATCAGTGTTAGAGCTAAAGTTAGCATGTTTAAAGTGATTTTCATGCTTCCAGGGGCCCAAAACACAAGATTAATGGAATGGTTAAAAGTGCATGAAAATGGCCAATTTACTCACTCTGAGTTCTCAAAAAGGGTTTCTTCACCCCGGGAAGTGAAATAAATACCATTTGGAGGCATTTAATGTTCGAGCAAAAACGGCTGATTTTCGACAAAAGAGATAACACCCCCCCATTACGTCATGCTTCAGAAATGTGGAAAATGGTCCGTTTTCAAATGTTTTATTTTTGAACGTCAGTTCACATTTGTAGGTGGATCATCAGTGTTAGAGCTAAAATTAGCATGTTTAAAGTGATTTTCATGCTTCCAGGGGCTCGGGAAGTTAATTAAATACCATTTGGAGGCATTTAATGTTCGAGCAAAAACGGCTGATTTTCGACAAAAGAGATAACACCCCCCCCATTACGTCATGCTTCAGAAATGTGGAAAATGGTCCGTTTTCAAATGTTTTATTTTTGAACGTCAGTTCACATTTGTAGGTGGATCATCAGTGTTAGAGCTAAAATTAGCATGTTTAAAGTGATTTTCATGCTTCCAGGGGCCCAAAACACAAGATTTATGGAATGGTTAAAAGTGCATGAAAATGGCCAATTTACTCACTCTGAGTTCTCAAAAAGGGTTTCTTCACCCCGGGAAGTTAATTAAATACCATTTGGAGGCATTTAATGTTCGAGCAAAAACGGCTGATTTTCGACAAAAGAGATAACACCCCCCCATTACGTCATGCTTCAGAAATGTGGAAAATGGTCCGTTTTCAAATGTTTTATTTTTGAACGTCAGTTCACATTTGTAGGTGGATCATCAGTGTTAGAGCTAAAATTAGCATGTTTAAAGTGATTTTCATGCTTCCAGGGGCTCGGGAAGTTAATTAAATACTATTTGGAGTCATTTAATGTTCGAGCAAAAACGGCTGATTTTCGACAAAAGAGATAACACCCCCCCATTACGTCATGCTTCAGAAATGTGGAAAATGGTCCGTTTTCAAATGTTTTATTTTTGAACGTCAGTTCACATTTGTAGGTGGATCATCAGTGTTAGAGCTAAAATTAGCATGTTTAAAGTGATTTTCATGCTTCCAGGGGCCCAAAACACAAGATTAATGGAATGGTTAAAAGTGCATGAAAATGGCCAATTTACTCACTCTGAGTTCTCAAAAAGGGTTTCTTCACCCCGGGAAGTGAAATAAATACCATTTGGAGGCATTTAATGTTCGAGCAAAAACGGCTGATTTTCGACAAAAGAGATAACACCCCCCCATTACGTCATGCTTCAGAAATGTGGAAAATGGTCCGTTTTCAAATGTTTTATTTTTGAACGTCAGTTCACATTTGTAGGTGGATCATCAGTGTTAGAGCTAAAATTAGCATGTTTAAAGTGATTTTCATGCTTCCAGGGGCTCGGGAAGTTAATTAAATACCATTTGGAGGCATTTAATGTTCGAGCAAAAACGGCTGATTTTCGACAAAAGAGATAACACCCCCCCATTACGTCATGCTTCAGAAATGTGGAAAATGGTCCGTTTTCAAATGTTTTATTTTTGAACGTCAGTTCACATTTGTAGGTGGATCATCAGTGTTAGAGCTAAAATTAGCATGTTTAAAGTGATTTTCATGCTTCCAGGGGCCCAAAACACAAGATTTATGGAATGGTTAAAAGTGCATGAAAATGGCCAATTTACTCACTCTGAGTTCTCAAAAAGGGTTTCTTCACCCCGGGAAGTTAATTAAATACCATTTGGAGGCATTTAATGTTCGAGCAAAAACGGCTGATTTTCGACAAAGGAGATAACACCCCCCCATTACGTCATGCTTCAGAAATGTGGAAAATGGTCCGTTTTCAAATGTTTTATTTTTGAACGTCAGTTCACATTTGTAGGTGGATCATCAGTGTTAGAGCTAAAATTAGCATGTTTAAAGTGATTTTCATGCTTCCAGGGGCTCGGGAAGTTAATTAAATACCATTTGGAGGCATTTAATGTTCGAGCAAAAACGGCTGATTTTCGACAAAAGAGATAACACCCCCCCATTACGTCATGCTTCAGAAATGTGGAAAATGGTCCGTTTTCAAATGTTTTATTTTTGAACGTCAGTTCACATTTGTAGGTGGATCATCAGTGTTAGAGCTAAAATTAGCATGTTTAAAGTGATTTTCATGCTTCCAGGGGCCCAAAACACAAGATTTATGGAATGGTTAAAAGTGCATGAAAATGGCCAATTTACTCACTCTGAGTTCTCAAAAAGGGTTTCTTCACCCCGGGAAGTTAATTAAATACCATTTGGAGGCATTTAATGTTCGAGCAAAAACGGCTGATTTTCGACAAAAGAGATAACACCCCCCCATTACGTCATGCTTCAGAAATGTGGAAAATGGTCCGTTTTCAAATGTTTTATTTTTGAACGTCAGTTCACATTTGTAGGTGGATCATCAGTGTTAGAGCTAAAATTAGCATGTTTAAAGTGATTTTCATGCTTCCAGGGGCTCGGGAAGTTAATTAAATACCATTTGGAGGCATTTAATGTTCGAGCAAAAACAGCTGATTTTCGACAAAAGAGATAACACCCCCCCATTACGTCATGCTTCAGAAATGTGGAAAATGGTCCGTTTTCAAATGTTTTATTTTTGAACGTCAGTTCACATTTGTAGGTGGATCATCAGTGTTAGAGCTAAAATTAGCATGTTTAAAGTGATTTTCATGCTTCCAGGGGCCCAAAACACAAGATTTATGGAATGGTTAAAAGTGCATGAAAATGGCCAATTTACTCACTCTGAGTTCTCAAAAAGGGTTTCTTCACCCCGGGAAGTGAAATAAATACCATTTGGAGGCATTTAATGTTCGAGCAAAAACGGCTGATTTTCGACAAAAGAGATAACACCCCCCCATTACGTCATGCTTCAGAAATGTGGAAAATGGTCCGTTTTCAAATGTTTTATTTTTGAACGTCAGTTCACATTTGTAGGTGGATCATCAGTGTTAGAGCTAAAATTAGCATGTTTAAAGTGATTTTCATGCTTCCAGGGGCCCAAAACACAAGATTTATGGAATGGTTAAAAGTGCATGAAAATGGCCAATTTACTCACTCTGAGTTCTCAAAAAGGGTTTCTTCACCCCGGGAAGTTAATTAAATACCATTTGGAGGCATTTAATGTTCGAGCAAAAACGGCTGATTTTCGACAAAAGAGATAACACCCCCCCATTACGTCATGCTTCAGAAATGTGGAAAATGGTCCGTTTTCAAATGTTTTATTTTTGAACGTCAGTTCACATTTGTAGGTGGATCATCAGTGTTAGAGCTAAAATTAGCATGTTTAAAGTGATTTTCATGCTTCCAGGGGCTCGGGAAGTTAATTAAATACCATTTGGAGGCATTTAATGTTCGAGCAAAAACGGCTGATTTTCGACAAAAGAGATAACACCCCCCCATTACGTCATGCTTCAGAAATGTGGAAAATGGTCCGTTTTCAAATGTTTTATTTTTGAACGTCAGTTCACATTTGTAGGTGGATCATCAGTGTTAGAGCTAAAATTAGCATGTTTAAAGTGATTTTCATGCTTCCAGGGGCCCAAAACACAAGATTTATGGAATGGTTAAAAGTGCATGAAAATGGCCAATTTACTCACTCTGAGTTCTCAAAAAGGGTTTCTTCACCCCGGGAAGTGAAATAAATACCATTTGGAGGCATTTAATGTTCGAGCAAAAACGGCTGATTTTCGACAAAAGAGATAACACCCCCCCATTACGTCATGCTTCAGAAATGTGGAAAATGGTCCGTTTTCAAATGTTTTATTTTTGAACGTCAGTTCACATTTGTAGGTGGATCATCAGTGTTAGAGCTAAAATTAGCATGTTTAAAGTGATTTTCATGCTTCCAGGGGCTCGGGAAGTTAATTAAATACCATTTGGAGGCATTTAATGTTCGAGCAAAAACGGCTGATTTTCGACAAAAGAGATAACACCCCCCCCATTACGTCATGCTTCAGAAATGTGGAAAATGGTCCGTTTTCAAATGTTTTATTTTTGAACGTCAGTTCACATTTGTAGGTGGATCATCAGTGTTAGAGCTAAAGTTAGCATGTTTAAAGTGATTTTCATGCTTCCAGGGGCCCAAAACACAAGATTAATGGAATGGTTAAAAGTGCATGAAAATGGCCAATTTACTCACTCTGAGTTCTCAAAAAGGGTTTCTTCACCCCGGGAAGTGAAATAAATACCATTTGGAGGCATTTAATGTTCGAGCAAAAACGGCTGATTTTCGACAAAAGAGATAACACCCCCCCCATTACGTCATGCTTCAGAAATGTGGAAAATGGTCCGTTTTCAAATGTTTTATTTTTGAACGTCAGTTCACATTTGTAGGTGGATCATCAGTGTTAGAGCTAAAATTAGCATGTTTAAAGTGATTTTCATGCTTCCAGGGGCTCGGGAAGTTAATTAAATACCATTTGGAGGCATTTAATGTTCGAGCAAAAACGGCTGATTTTCGACAAAAGAGATAACACCCCCCCATTACGTCATGCTTCAGAAATGTGGAAAATGGTCCGTTTTCAAATGTTTTATTTTTGAACGTCAGTTCACATTTGTAGGTGGATCATCAGTGTTAGAGCTAAAATTAGCATGTTTAAAGTGATTTTCATGCTTCCAGGGGCCCAAAACACAAGATTTATGGAATGGTTAAAAGTGCATGAAAATGGCCAATTTACTCACTCTGAGTTCTCAAAAAGGGTTTCTTCACCCCGGGAAGTTAATTAAATACCATTTGGAGGCATTTAATGTTCGAGCAAAAACGGCTGATTTTCGACAAAAGAGATAACACCCCCCCATTACGTCATGCTTCAGAAATGTGGAAAATGGTCCGTTTTCAAATGTTTTATTTTTGAACGTCAGTTCACATTTGTAGGTGGATCATCAGTGTTAGAGCTAAAATTAGCATGTTTAAAGTGATTTTCATGCTTCCAGGGGCTCGGGAAGTTAATTAAATACCATTTGGAGGCATTTAATGTTCGAGCAAAAACGGCTGATTTTCGACAAAAGAGATAACACCCCCCCATTACGTCATGCTTCAGAAATGTGGAAAATGGTCCGTTTTCAAATGTTTTATTTTTGAACGTCAGTTCACATTTGTAGGTGGATCATCAGTGTTAGAGCTAAAATTAGCATGTTTAAAGTGATTTTCATGCTTCCAGGGGCCCAAAACACAAGATTTATGGAATGGTTAAAAGTGCATGAAAATGGCCAATTTACTCACTCTGAGTTCTCAAAAAGGGTTTCTTCACCCCGGGAAGTGAAATAAATACCATTTGGAGGCATTTAATGTTCGAGCAAAAACGGCTGATTTTCGACAAAAGAGATAACACCCCCCCATTACGTCATGCTTCAGAAATGTGGAAAATGGTCCGTTTTCAAATGTTTTATTTTTGAACGTCAGTTCACATTTGTAGGTGGATCATCAGTGTTAGAGCTAAAATTAGCATGTTTAAAGTGATTTTCATGCTTCCAGGGGCTCGGGAAGTTAATTAAATACCATTTGGAGGCATTTAATGTTCGAGCAAAAACGGCTGATTTTCGACAAAAGAGATAACACCCCCCCATTACGTCATGCTTCAGAAATGTGGAAAATGGTCCGTTTTCAAATGTTTTATTTTTGAACGTCAGTTCACATTTGTAGGTGGATCATCAGTGTTAGAGCTAAAGTTAGCATGTTTAAAGTGATTTTCATGCTTCCAGGGGCCCAAAACACAAGATTAATGGAATGGTTAAAAGTGCATGAAAATGGCCAATTTACTCACTCTGAGTTCTCAAAAAGGGTTTCTTCACCCCGGGAAGTGAAATAAATACCATTTGGAGGCATTTAATGTTCGAGCAAAAACGGCTGATTTTCGACAAAAGAGATAACACCCCCCCATTACGTCATGCTTCAGAAATGTGGAAAATGGTCCGTTTTCAAATGTTTTATTTTGAACGTCAGTTCACATTTGTAGGTGGATCATCAGTGTTAGAGCTAAAATTAGCATGTTTAAAGTGATTTTCATGCTTCCAGGGGCTCGGGAAGTTAATTAAATACCATTTGGAGGCATTTAATGTTCGAGCAAAAACGGCTGATTTTCGACAAAAGAGATAACACCCCCCCATTACGTCATGCTTCAGAAATGTGGAAAATGGTCCGTTTTCAAATGTTTTATTTTTGAACGTCAGTTCACATTTGTAGGTGGATCATCAGTGTTAGAGCTAAAATTAGCATGTTTAAAGTGATTTTCATGCTTCCAGGGGCCCAAAACACAAGATTTATGGAATGGTTAAAAGTGCATGAAAATGGCCAATTTACTCACTCTGAGTTCTCAAAAAGGGTTTCTTCACCCGGGAAGTTAATTAAATACCATTTGGAGGCATTTAATGTTCGAGCAAAAACGGCTGATTTTCGACAAAAGAGATAACACCCCCCCATTACGTCATGCTTCAGAAATGTGGAAAATGGTCCGTTTTCAAATGTTTTATTTTTGAACGTCAGTTCACATTTGTAGGTGGATCATCAGTGTTAGAGCTAAAATTAGCATGTTTAAAGTGATTTTCATGCTTCCAGGGGCTCGGGAAGTTAATTAAATACCATTTGGAGGCATTTAATGTTCGAGCAAAAACGGCTGATTTTCGACAAAAGAGATAACACCCCCCCATTACGTCATGCTTCAGAAATGTGGAAAATGGTCCGTTTTCAAATGTTTTATTTTTGAACGTCAGTTCACATTTGTAGGTGGATCATCAGTGTTAGAGCTAAAATTAGCATGTTTAAAGTGATTTTCATGCTTCCAGGGGCCCAAAACACAAGATTTATGGAATGGTTAAAAGTGCATGAAAATGGCCAATTTACTCACTCTGAGTTCTCAAAAAGGGTTTCTTCACCCCGGGAAGTTAATTAAATACCATTTGGAGGCATTTAATGTTCGAGCAAAAACGGCTGATTTTCGACAAAAGAGATAACACCCCCCCATTACGTCATGCTTCAGAAATGTGGAAAATGGTCCGTTTTCAAATGTTTTATTTTTGAACGTCAGTTCACATTTGTAGGTGGATCATCAGTGTTAGAGCTAAAATTAGCATGTTTAAAGTGATTTTCATGCTTCCAGGGGCCCAAAACACAAGATTTATGGAATGGTTAAAAGTGCATGAAAATGGCCAATTTACTCACTCTGAGTTCTCAAAAAGGGTTTCTTCACCCCGGGAAGTTAATTAAATACCATTTGGAGGCATTTAATGTTCGAGCAAAAACGGCTGATTTTCGACAAAAGAGATAACACCCCCCCATTACGTCATGCTTCAGAAATGTGGAAAATGGTCCGTTTTCAAATGTTTTATTTTTGAACGTCAGTTCACATTTGTAGGTGGATCATCAGTGTTAGAGCTAAAATTAGCATGTTTAAAGTGATTTTCATGCTTCCAGGGGCCCAAAACACAAGATTAATGGAATGGTTAAAAGTGCATGAAAATGGCCAATTTACTCACTCTGAGTTCTCAAAAAGGGTTTCTTCACCCCGGGAAGTGAAATAAATACCATTTGGAGGCATTTAATGTTCGAGCAAAAACGGCTGATTTTCGACAAAAGAGATAACACCCCCCCATTACGTCATGCTTCAGAAATGTGGAAAATGGTCCGTTTTCAAATGTTTTATTTTTGAACGTCAGTTCACATTTGTAGGTGGATCATCAGTGTTAGAGCTAAAATTAGCATGTTTAAAGTGATTTTCATGCTTCCAGGGGCTCGGGAAGTTAATTAAATACCATTTGGAGGCATTTAATGTTCGAGCAAAAACGGCTGATTTTCGACAAAAGAGATAACACCCCCCCATTACGTCATGCTTCAGAAATGTGGAAAATGGTCCGTTTTCAAATGTTTATTTTTGAACGTCAGTTCACATTTGTAGGTGGATCATCAGTGTTAGAGCTAAATTAGCATGTTTAAAGTGATTTTCATGCTTCCAGGGGCCCAAAACACAAGATTTATGGAATGGTTAAAAGTGCATGAAAATGGCCAATTTACTCACTCTGAGTTCTCAAAAAGGGTTTCTTCACCCCGGGAAGTTAATTAAATACCATTTGGAGGCATTTAATGTTCGAGCAAAAACGGCTGATTTTCGACAAAGGAGATAACACCCCCCCCCATTACGTCATGCTTCAGAAATGTGGAAAATGGTCCGTTTTCAAATGTTTTATTTTTGAACGTCAGTTCACATTTGTAGGTGGATCATCAGTGTTAGAGCTAAAATTAGCATGTTTAAAGTGATTTTCATGCTTCCAGGGGCTCGGGAAGTTAATTAAATACCATTTGGAGGCATTTAATGTTCGAGCAAAAACGGCTGATTTTCGACAAAAGAGATAACACCCCCCCATTACGTCATGCTTCAGAAATGTGGAAAATGGTCCGTTTTCAAATGTTTTATTTTTGAACGTCAGTTCACATTTGTAGGTGGATCATCAGTGTTAGAGCTAAAATTAGCATGTTTAAAGTGATTTTCATGCTTCCAGGGGCCCAAAACACAAGATTTATGGAATGGTTAAAAGTGCATGAAAATGGCCAATTTACTCACTCTGAGTTCTCAAAAAGGGTTTCTTCACCCCGGGAAGTTAATTAAATACCATTTGGAGGCATTTAATGTTCGAGCAAAAACGGCTGATTTTCGACAAAAGAGATAACACCCCCCCCATTACGTCATGCTTCAGAAATGTGGAAAATGGTCCGTTTTCAAATGTTTTATTTTTGAACGTCAGTTCACATTTGTAGGTGGATCATCAGTGTTAGAGCTAAAATTAGCATGTTTAAAGTGATTTTCATGCTTCCAGGGGCTCGGGAAGTTAATTAAATACCATTTGGAGGCATTTAATGTTCGAGCAAAAACAGCTGATTTCGACAAAAGAGATAACACCCCCCCATTACGTCATGCTTCAGAAATGTGGAAAATGGTCCGTTTTCAAATGTTTTATTTTTGAACGTCAGTTCACATTTGTAGGTGGATCATCAGTGTTAGAGCTAAAATTAGCATGTTTAAAGTGATTTTCATGCTTCCAGGGGCCCAAAACACAAGATTTATGGAATGGTTAAAAGTGCATGAAAATGGCCAATTTACTCACTCTGAGTTCTCAAAAAGGGTTTCTTCACCCCGGGAAGTGAAATAAATACCATTTGGAGGCATTTAATGTTCGAGCAAAAACGGCTGATTTTCGACAAAAGAGATAACACCCCCCCATTACGTCATGCTTCAGAAATGTGGAAAATGGTCCGTTTTCAAATGTTTTATTTTTGAACGTCAGTTCACATTTGTAGGTGGATCATCAGTGTTAGAGCTAAAATTAGCATGTTTAAAGTGATTTTCATGCTTCCAGGGGCCCAAAACACAAGATTTATGGAATGGTTAAAAGTGCATGAAAATGGCCAATTTACTCACTCTGAGTTCTCAAAAAGGTTTCTTCACCCCGGGAAGTTAATTAAATACCATTTGGAGGCATTTAATGTTCGAGCAAAAACGGCTGATTTTCGACAAAAGAGATAACACCCCCCCATTACGTCATGCTTCAGAAATGTGGAAAATGGTCCGTTTTCAAATGTTTTATTTTTGAACGTCAGTTCACATTTGTAGGTGGATCATCAGTGTTAGAGCTAAAATTAGCATGTTTAAAGTGATTTTCATGCTTCCAGGGGCTCGGGAAGTTAATTAAATACCATTTGGAGGCATTTAATGTTCGAGCAAAAACGGCTGATTTTCGACAAAAGAGATAACACCCCCCCATTACGTCATGCTTCAGAAATGTGGAAAATGGTCCGTTTTCAAATGTTTTATTTTTGAACGTCAGTTCACATTTGTAGGTGGATCATCAGTGTTAGAGCTAAAATTAGCATGTTTAAAGTGATTTTCATGCTCCAGGGGCCCAAAACACAAGATTTATGGAATGGTTAAAAGTGCATGAAAATGGCCAATTTACTCACTCTGAGTTCTCAAAAAGGGTTTCTTCACCCCGGAAGTGAAATAAATACCATTTGGAGGCATTTAATGTTCGAGCAAAAACGGCTGATTTTCGACAAAAGAGATAACACCCCCCCATTACGTCATGCTTCAGAAATGTGGAAAATGGTCCGTTTTCAAATGTTTTATTTTTGAACGTCAGTTCACATTTGTAGGTGGATCATCAGTGTTAGAGCTAAAATTAGCATGTTTAAAGTGATTTTCATGCTTCCAGGCCCAAAACACAAGATTTATGGAATGGTTAAAAGTGCATGAAAATGGCCAATTTACTCACTCTGAGTTCTCAAAATGGTTTCTTCACCCCGGGAAGTTAATTAAATACCATTTGGAGGCATTTAATGTTCGAGCAAAAACGGCTGATTTTCGACAAAGAGATAACACCCCCCCATTACGTCATGCTTCAGAAATGTGGAAAATGGTCCGTTTTCAAATGTTTTATTTTTGAACGTCAGTTCACATTTGTAGGTGGATCATCAGTGTTAGAGCTAAAATTAGCATGTTTAAAGTGATTTTCATGCTTCCAGGGGCCCAAAACACAAGATTATGGAATGGTTAAAAGTGCATGAAAATGGCCAATTTACTCTCTCTGAGTTCTCAAAAAGGGTTTCTTCACCCCGGGAAGTTAATTAAATACCATTTGGAGGCATTTAATGTTCGAGCAAAAACGGCTGATTTTCGACAAAAGAGATAACACCCCCACCCCATTACGTCATGCTTCAGAAATGTGGAAAATGGTCCGTTTTCAAACGTTTTATTTTTGAACGTCAGTTCACATTTGTAGGTGGATCATCAGTGTTAGAGCTAAAATTAGCATGTTTTAAAGTGATTTTCATGCTTCCAGGGGCCCAAAAACAAGATTTATGGAATGGTTAAAAGTGCATGAAAATGGCCAATTTACTCACTCTGAGTTCTCAAAAAGGGTTTCTTCACCCCGGAAGTTAATTAAATACCATTTGGAGGCATTTAATGTTCGAGCAAAAACGGCTGATTTTCGACAAAAGAGATAACACCCCCCCCATTACGTCATGCTTCAGAAATGTGGAAAATGGTCCGTTTTCAAATGTTTTATTTTTGAACGTCAGTTCACATTTGTAGGTGGATCATCAGTGTTAGAGCTAAAATTAGCATGTTTAAAGTGATTTTCATGCTTCCAGGGGCCCAAACACAAGATTTATGGAATGGTTAAAAGTGCATGAAAATGGCCAATTTACTCACTCTGAGTTCTCAAAAAGGGTTTCTTCACCCCGGGAAGTGAAATAAATACCATTTGGAGGCATTTAATGTTCGAGCAAAAACGGCTGATTTTCGACAAAAGAGATAACACCCCCCCATTACGTCATGCTTCAGAAATGTGGAAAATGGTCCGTTTTCAAATGTTTTATTTTTGAACGTCAGTTCACATTTGTAGGTGGATCATCAGTGTTAGAGCTAAAATTAGCATGTTTAAAGTGATTTTCATGCTTCCAGGGGCTCGGGAAGTTAATTAAATACCATTTGGAGGCATTTAATGTTCGAGCAAAAACGGCTGATTTTCGACAAAAGAGATAACACCCCCCATTACGTCATGCTTCAGAAATGTGGGAAAATGGTCCGTTTTCAAATGTTTTATTTTTGAACGTCAGTTCACATTTGTAGGTGGATCATCAGTGTTAGAGCTAAAATTAGCATGTTTAAAGTGATTTTCATGCTTCGCCAGGAGCTTCGGGAAGTTAATTAAATACCATTTGGAGGCATTTAATGTTCGAGCAAAAACGGCTGATTTTCGACAAAAGAGATAACACCCCCCCATTATGTCATGCTTCAGAAATGTGGAAAATGGTCCGTTTTCAAATGTTTTATTTTTGAACGTCAGTTCACATTTGTAGGTGGATCATCAGTGTTAGAGCTAAAATTAGCATGTTTAAAGTGATTTTCATGCTTCCAGGGGCCCAAAACACAAGATTTATGGAATGGTTAAAAGTGCATGAAAATGGCAATTTACTCACTCTGAGTTCTCAAAAAGGTTTCTTCACCCCGGGAAGTTAATTAAATACCATTTGGAGGCATTTAATGTTCGAGCAAAAACGGCTGATTTTCGACAAAATAGATAACACCCCCCCCATTACGTCATGCTTCAGAAATGTGGAAAATGGTCCGTTTTCAAATGTTTTATTTTTGAACGTCAGTTCACATTTGTAGGTGGATCATCAGTGTTAGAGCTAAAATTAGCATGTTTAAAGTGATTTTCATGCTTCCAGGGGCCCAAAACACAAGATTTATGGAATGGTTAAAAGTGCATGAAAATGGCCAATTTACTCACTCTGAGTTCTCAAAAGGGTTTCTTCACCCCGGGAAGTTAATTAAATACCATTTGGAGGCATTTAATGTTCGAGCAAAAACGGCTGATTTTCGACAAAAGAGATAACACCCCCCCCCATTACGTCATGCTTCAGAAATGTGGAAAATGGTCCGTTTTCAAATGTTTTATTTTTAACGTCAGTTCACATTTGTAGGTGGATCATCAGTGTTAGAGCTAAAATTAGCATGTTTAAAGTGATTTTCATGCTTCCAGGGGCCCAAAACACAAGATTAATGGAATGGTTAAAAGTGCATGAAAATGGCCAATTTACTCACTCTGAGTTCTCAAAAAGGGTTTCTTCACCCCGGGAAGTGAAATAAATACCATTTGGAGGCATTTAATGTTCGAGCAAAAACGGCTGATTTTCGACAAAAGAGATAACACCCCCCCATTACGTCATGCTTCAGAAATGTGGAAAATGGTCCGTTTTCAAAATGTTTTATTTTTGAACGTCAGTTCACATTTGTAGGTGGATCATCAGTGTTAGAGCTAAAATTAGCATGTTTAAAGTGATTTTCATGCTTCCAGGGGCTCGGGAAGTTAATTAAATACCATTTGGAGGCATTTAATGTTCGAGCAAAAACGGCTGATTTTCGACAAAAGAGATAACACCCCCCCATTACGTCATGCTTCAGAAATGTGGAAAATGGTCCGTTTTCAAATGTTTTATTTTTGAACGTCAGTTCACATTTGTAGGTGGATCATCAGTGTTAGAGCTAAAATTAGCATGTTTAAAGTGATTTTCATGCTTCCAGGGGCCCAAAACACAAGATTTATGGAATGGTTAAAAGTGCATGAAAATGGCCAATTTACTCACTCTGAGTTCTCAAAAAGGGTTTCTTCACCCCGGGAAGTTAATTAAATACCATTTGGAGGCATTTAATGTTCGAGCAAAAACGGCTGATTTTCGACAAAAGAGATAACACCCCCCCATTACGTCATGCTTCAGAATGTGGAAAATGGTCCGTTTTCAAATGTTTTATTTTTGAACGTCAGTTCACATTTGTAGGTGGATCATCAGTGTTAGAGCTAAAATTAGCATGTTTAAAGTGATTTTCATGCTTCCAGGGGCTCGGGAAGTTAATTAAATACATTTGGAGGCATTTAATGTTCGAGCAAAAACAGCTGATTTTCGACAAAAGAGATAACACCCCCCCATTACGTCATGCTTCAGAAATGTGGAAAATGGTCCGTTTTCAAATGTTTTATTTTTGAACGTCAGTTCACATTTGTAGGTGGGATCATCAGTGTTAGAGCTAAAATTAGCATGTTTAAAGTGATTTTCATGCTTCCAGGGGCCCAAAACACAAGATTTATGGAATGGTTAAAAGTGCATGAAAATGGCCAATTTACTCACTCTGAGTTCTCAAAAAGGGTTTCTTCACCCCGGGAAGTGAAATAAATACCATTTGGAGGCATTTAATGTTCGAGCAAAAACGGCTGATTTTCGACAAAAGAGATAACACCCCCCCCATTACGTCATGCTTCAGAAATGTGGAAAATGGTCCGTTTTCAAATGTTTTATTTTTGAACGTCAGTTCACATTTGTAGGTGGATCATCAGTGTTAGAGCTAAAATTAGCATGTTTAAAGTGATTTTCATGCTTCCAGGGGCCCAAAACACAAGATTTATGGAATGGTTTAAAAGTGCATGAAAATGGCCAATTTACTCACTCTGAGTTCTCAAAAAGGGTTTCTTCACCCCGGGAAGTTAATTAAATACCATTTGGAGGCATTTAATGTTCGAGCAAAAACGGCTGATTTTCGACAAAAGAGATAACACCCCCCCATTACGTCATGCTTCAGAAATGTGGAAAATGGTCCGTTTTCAACTGTTTTATTTTTGAACGTCAGTTCACATTTGTAGGTGGATCATCAGTGTTAGAGCTAAAATTAGCATGTTTAAAGTGATTTTCATGCTTCCAGGGGGCTCGGGAAGTTAATTAAATACCATTTGGAGGCATTTAATGTTCGAGCAAAAACGGCTGATTTCGACAAAAGAGATAACACCCCCCCATTACGTCATGCTTCAGAAATGTGGAAAATGGTCCGTTTTCAAATGTTTTATTTTTGAACGTCAGTTCACATTTGTAGGTGGATCATCAGTGTTAGAGCTAAAATTAGCATGTTTAAAGTGATTTTCATGCTTCCAGGGGCCCAAAACAAAAGATTTATGGAATGGTTAAAAGTGCATGAAAATGGCCAATTTACTCACTCTGAGTTCTCAAAAAGGGTTTCTTCACCCCGGGAAGTGAAATAAATACCATTTGGAGGCATTTAATGTTCGAGCAAAAACGGCTGATTTTCGACAAAAGAGATAACACCCCCCCATTACGTCATGCTTCAGAAATGTGGAAAATGGTCCGTTTTCAAATGTTTTATTTTTGAACGTCAGTTCACATTTGTAGGTGGATCATCAGTGTTAGAGCTAAAATTAGCATGTTTAAAGTGATTTTCATGCTTCCAGGGGCTCGGGAAGTTAATTAAATACCATTTGGAGGCATTTAATGTTCGTGCAAAAACGGCTGATTTCGACAAAAGAGATAACACCCCCCCCATTACGTCATGCTTCAGAAATGTGGAAAATGGTCCGTTTTCAAATGTTTATTTTTGAACGTCAGTTCACATTTGTAGGTGGATCATCAGTGTTAGAGCTAAAGTTAGCATGTTTAAAGTGATTTTCATGCTTCCAGGGGCCCAAAACACAAGATTAATGGAATGGTTAAAAGTGCATGAAAATGGCCAATTTACTCACTCTGAGTTCTCAAAAAGGGTTTCTTCACCCCGGGAAGTGAAATAAATACCATTTGGAGGCATTTAATGTTCGAGCAAAAACGGCTGATTTTCGACAAAAGAGATAACACCCCCCCATTACGTCATGCTTCAGAAATGTGGAAAATGGTCCGTTTTCAAATGTTTTATTTTTGAACGTCAGTTCACATTTGTAGGTGGATCATCAGTGTTAGAGCTAAAATTAGCATGTTTAAAGTGATTTTCATGCTTCCAGGGCTCGGGAAGTTAATTAAATACCATTTGGAGGCATTTAATGTTCGAGCAAAAACGGCTGATTTTCGACAAAGAGATAACACCCCCCCATTACGTCATGCTTCAGAAATGTGGAAAATGGTCCGTTTTCAAATGTTTTATTTTTGAACGTCAGTTCACATTTGTAGGTGGATCATCAGTGTTAGAGCTAAAATTAGCATGTTTAAAGTGATTTTCATGCTTCCAGGGGCCCAAAACACAAGATTTATGGAATGGTTAAAAGTGCATGAAAATGGCCAATTTACTCACTCTGAGTTCACAAAAAGGGTTTCTTCACCCCGGGAAGTTAATTAAATACCATTTGGAGGCATTTAATGTTCGAGCAAAACGGCTGATTTTCGACAAAAGAGATAACACCCCCCCATTACGTCATGCTTCAGAAATGTGGAAAATGGTCCGTTTTCAAATGTTTTATTTTTGAACGTCAGTTCACATTTGTAGGTGGATCATCAGTGTTAGAGCTAAATTAGCATGTTTAAAGTGATTTTCATGCTTCCAGGGGCTCGGGAAGTTAATTAAATACCATTTGGAGGCATTTAATGTTCGAGCAAAAACGGCTGATTTTCGACAAAAGAGATAACACCCCCCCATTACGTCATGCTTCAGAAATGTGGAAAATGGTCCGTTTTCAAATGTTTTATTTTTGAACGTCAGTTCACATTTGTAGGTGGATCATCAGTGTTAGAGCTAAAATTAGCATGTTTAAAGTGATTTTCATGCTTCAGGGGCCCAAAACACAAGATTTATGGAATGGTTAAAAGTGCATGAAAATGGCCAATTTACTCACTCTGAGTTCTCAAAAGGGTTTCTTCACCCCGGAAGTGAAATAAATACCATTTGGAGGCATTTAATGTTCGAGCAAAAACGGCTGATTTTCGACAAAAGAGATAACACCCCCCCATTACGTCATGCTTCAGAAATGTGGAAAATGGTCCGTTTTCAAATGTTTTATTTTTGAACGTCAGTTCACATTTGTAGGTGGATCATCAGTGTTAGAGCTAAAATTAGCATGTTTAAAGTGATTTTCATGCTTCCAGGGGCTCGGGAAGTTAATTAAATACCATTTGGAGGCATTTAATGTTCGAGCAAAAACGGCTGATTTTCGACAAAAGAGATAACACCCCCCCCATTACGTCATGCTTCAGAAATGTGGAAAATGGTCCGTTTTCAAATGTTTTATTTTTGAACGTCAGTTCACATTTGTAGGTGGATCATCAGTGTTAGAGCTAAAGTTAGCATGTTTAAAGTGATTTTCATGCTTCCAGGGGCCCAAAACACAAGATTAATGGAATGGTTTAAAAGTGCATGAAAATGGCCAATTTACTCACTCTGAGTTCTCAAAAAGGGTTTCTTCACCCCGGGAAGTGAAATAAATACCATTTGGAGGCATTTAATGTTCGAGCAAAAACGGCTGATTTTCGACAAAAGAGATAACACCCCCCCCATTACGTCATGCTTCAGAAATGTGGAAAATGGTCCGTTTTCAAATGTTTTATTTTTGAACGTCAGTTCACATTTGTAGGTGGATCATCAGTGTTAGAGCTAAAATTAGCATGTTTAAAGTGATTTTCATGCTTCCAGGGGCTCGGGAAGTAATTAAATACCATTTGGAGGCATTTAATGTTCGAGCAAAAACGGCTGATTTTCGACAAAAGAGATAACACCCCCCCATTACGTCATGCTTCAGAAATGTGGAAAATGGTCCG